>NW_024524377.1:25071180-25164573 GCF_017590135.1 Pyrgilauda ruficollis | reverse complement strand
GGGTTCTCCGCGGCGCGGCTGAGCCCGCCGTGGCTGCGGCTGCCCGAGGTGCCGGGCGCTGAGGCGCACCGCACCAACGAGCTGCTGCTGCTGCCGCCGCCCGCCCCGCGCGGCCCGGCCCCGTCGCCGCAGCACCACGTCGTGTACTTCCCGGGGGACGTGCAGGTACGGCCCGAGATGGGGGCCCGGGCGGCGGAGCGGCCGCGGGGCGGGAGCGGGGAAGCGGCGCCGGAGGGACGCGTCCCCGGAAGGGCTGTGCGGGTGGGCATTGCCCGGCGCCCGCCGGAGCATCGCGGTGCCCCGCACGGTCGGGCACAGGGAGCGGGAAGGGGCCCTCCAGAAACCTCAGCTGGAGCAGTAGTGGAGGGGAGGAGAGTCGTCCTCACAGAATCGCTGAGGTTGGAGATCATCGAGTCCAGCCTATGATCAACACCACCACGTCAACTGGACCCTGGCGCTAAGCGCCTTGTCCAGTCTTTCCTTCTACACCTCCACGGACGGTGACTCCACCACCTCCTGGGCAATCCATTCCAATATCCAATCACCCTTTCTGCGAAGGGTGCTTCCCAATACCCAACCTAAACTTCCCCTGGCACAAGCTAAAACTGTGTCCTGTTGTCGCTTGAAAGAAGACACCGACCCCATCTGGCTACAGCTCCTTTCAGCGACTTGGAGGGAGCAATAAGGGCTCCCCCTGAGCCTGCTCTTCTCCAGGCTGAACACCCCCAGCTCCCTCCACTGCTCCTCACAGGACTTGTGCTCCAGCCCCTTCACCAGCTCCACTGCCCTTCTCTGGAGTCACTCCAGCCCTATAGCGCTGCCTGAGGGTGACAGTGACAGGGATGGCAGTGTCTGGAAGCGTGGCAAGAAGTGTTAATGGAGACAGGACAACAAAACCCTAAGGTGCCCGGTTGTCCTCCCCAGGCAGAGCACCGTGCAGCTGTATGGACATCCCAGACACTGCCCTTTGGGAATTTAACAGGCACTGGTGCTTTCTCAGCCTGTCCTGTGGTCTCTGGAGTTGGCAAGAAATTACAGAGACTCCAAAGTGCTGTCCCCAAGCCCTTGGTCGACCACTCTAACATAACATGTTCTGGTGGCCAGCTAATCTCAATTGTCATTACTGCTTCTCAAAAGCAGCAGTAGTGCCTTCTTCAAGGGAAAAGGCTTTCCCTTCTGTCAGGTAAAGATGCAGCATTTTGTGTGTTTTTATTTTAAGGATTGGGATGGCCTATGAAGACTTGTCTGATTGCTGTTCTTGCATATGGCTTCATTATTCCTTAGTAAAATAAATGAACTGGTATTCTTTGCCATTAAGATTTCAGACATGAGGTTCTTTCATGACTTGGGGATAATTTCCTTCAATCTATGCCCTCTATGGATGTGAACAAGGCAAAAAAAATTCCTGCAGGTGAATGAGAGGGGATATTTTTGTTTCCATATAAAATCCAGAAAACTGACTACAAAGTTTTAAGTTTGTTTTTGTTTTGTAGAAAGATAATCAGACCTGTGTAGCTAGAGATAATGCAGTAAAATTATGTGTGTTATACTAAGCTGAATAATATTTCAATGTGTGAAGTCAACAAAAAGTATGAATATTTTCATGTGCTGACTTCATTATATTGATCTTGGGGGTATTAAAAATATGTGGTAAAAATATTAAAGGAAGCAAGTCAAAATATACCAGTTTCTTTTATATGTTTCTTGTTCTGCAAACTTAGAAAGTAGGAGCCTCTAATGCATGGGGTTTTTTACAGTCCTTTCTGTGAAAAAGGACTCTTTTCTCCTTTCTAAATAGGAGTACACATTGGAGCTGAATCTTTTCACAATGTAGTAATGCATCTTTTATATTTTTTTAATTTTTCAGAACTATCATGACATCATGTCTTGCCACCCAGAAAACTTTCAGTGGGAGCACTGGAGTTTTGAAAATGTTGCTACCATACTCGCTCGCCGGTTCCCCAATAGCTTTATTTGGGTCATAAAGTGTTCTCGAATGCACCTGCACAAATTCAGTTGCTATGACAATTTTGTGACAAGTAACATGTTTGGAGCACCAGAGCACAGCACTGACTTTGGAGCTTTCAAGCATCTCCATGCTTTGCTGGTTAATGCATTCAGACTCTCTCAGAATACTCTGCTGTCCCAGAAAAGTGTGCACGGTGTCAGCAAGGATGCAAAAATAGCTGCTTTTAAATCACAGCCACAGTCTGTTCCTACAACAAATGGCTGCTCGTCCAAAGAAAGGGAGAGAGATTGTGAATGCTCTAATAATTCTGCTGGGAACGTCATGGTACCCTCTGCTGTAGATGCAGCATCATTTACTTTGATTGGCTTCAGTAAAGGTTGTGTGGTTTTGAACCAGCTGCTTTATGAGCTGAAGGAAGCCAAAAAAGACAAGAATACAGATACCTTCTTAAAAAACATAAAAGCAATTTACTGGCTGGATGGTGGTCACTCGGGAGGAAGCAACACTTGGGTTACTTACCCTGAAATGCTGAAAGAACTTGCAGAGACAGGAATTAAAGTTCATGCCCACGTTACACCGTACCAAGTGTTTGACACAATGAGGTCATGGATTGGGAGAGAGCATGAGAAATTTGTACAGATACTTGAAGAATTTGGTGTGGAAATAAATGATCAACTGCATTTTGCTGATGAAGTTCCCTCCTTAGACAACCATTTCAGAGTTCATGAAGTATTTTGAGACTGTATGTATATGAACAGTATATTCTTTGGAGAAGCACTTTTAACACTGTAAATGTTGTCATCTAGATTTTCAGCTTTGAGCAGATGCTTTCTAAACAGAATACTAAATCAGTTCTGTGTTGCTAATAGATACTGTATATAAATTTCTGTAGATTAAAAAGGCTTATTGGGACCCCAAAACTATAACAGATGTTGTTTTTCGATTCCTGGAAAAAAAGTGTTATGAAGAACAATCCTATGCATGTTTTTTTTGTTAAATGTGAATGTTTATTTTTAAACTGTTGGCAGAATTTTTAGTCCTGGATGTCTAATATCATAAACTGCATTTAATAGGACTTTAAAGTACTTGGGAACTTCAGATGTGTAGATATTTCAGTTGAGTGGCTTCCAGGGCTAAAATTATTGCTCTTTGACAATTACAGATGTAAGGTTAGTTTTTTGGCTTAAGGAAATTGATTGTAAGATGAATGTTAGTTATATATTTTGCAGAGACCTGTTTTATTAGGTAATTAAATCTTCCAGTTTTGTAACATTTCTCCTGTTTGAAACAAAGTCACAAACACTCACCTTTGGAATAATAGTGCCAATGCATTTCTCTTCTTTATGTGCGCCTTGCCATTTCTGTCACTCTAAAGTTTGATTAATTAATTAATTGTGTAGTATCTGCTAGTGAACAGCCATTTCACCTGGGGGCTTGAAAACTGTGATGTAGCTATGTTAAGTAACCAGGATTGTTGATTAGTGCGTAGCTTGTTTGTGTTTCAAGATACCTTGCTATTGCTTTGCTAACTTCTGTAAGGACCAGCAGTAATACCTTTATTGTCACATCAAGAGGTGACATCCCTACCTTGGGCTGGCAAGGTTTTACTTGGTAATTGTTGCATTGATGTGGCTCTTAATCAAGCCATAAGCACATAATCTATTACAAGTTGCATTAAAACAATTCAGACTGTGTTGACTGTAGCTCTTTCAAAATGCCTCCATTTTAATATCCATTATCTCCTTTAAATGTACTGCAGTAGTTGCTTCTAGAGCCATCCAAGAACCTTATTTTTGGAGCCTAATTTTACCTACAGAAAAAACTCCTCTAAATAGAAAGCCAGCCAGATTTGATACAAAAGATGTAATCTGGTTCAGACACCAAACCTGAGTGTACTTAAGAAAGAAATACTGAGAGATAGACAATGACGGTATTAATGGAACTTTTCTACTGTTGCAAGTAACTTCCCATTTACCTACAAAGCTTAGAATTATTCTTAAAGACAACTGCAGCCATTAACAACGAACCAGTAACTCCAAGTGGTTTTGGATTTCCTGGAAGTATAGGAATACAAAAGCAAGTTAGCAAAACACTGTGAAGATTACACAAACATTTGTGGCTAAGTTCTGAAAAAAGGCATTTTATTCAACTTTGGTTCTATGTTTGATGGCTTAGTGACATCTCTGCCCTGTTCCTTGTTTCCTGTGACTCTTACACTGTGGAAAGGAAGTTTCTTCTGTTGGCATCATTAAAACTTACAAGGTTCCCTGCAGACAACTTTTGGCAGGAATTGTGCACATCAGTGATCACTGAATAATGAGAAAAGTGTGTTGTACTCCTAAGAAAATTTTCTTAACACTCAAAATATTAAGGGTGATAGAAAGTTTTATACATACAGTGTGGACCCTCCAATTTGAAAGAGAACTCTATCAATAATAATTAGATTAATGTACCTAGTTCATAAAAAGAAATCTATTTAAATTGATGGAGAAAAGTGCAACATGCAAACAAACTGTACAGAACCTGAAATTTAGTTCCATCTGCTTTTTTATTTTAGGCTGTTTCTTGGAGATTTCATTCAATCCTATTTGTCACCTAAAGAAGTGGTTTTAATAGAAAGCCTGCAAATGGCTTGAAATATGTTTAACCATCCACGTACAAAATTGTATTTTAATGAGTAAACCAACAAAACCCCCAGAACTTTCTATTGCTTTTGCTCCCTCAGTTTCAGACTGACTAGGCTAAGTTGGGTGTGCTAACACTTGCCCAGTCCAATAACACTGCAGATCAGAGACCAATTTCTAAACAATTCTGTGCCTGCCAAAACATCAGAACTACGTCGCTGCAAGCTTTTGGAAATAGCTATTAAAATATTGACATTGTCTTCAAAAGTTTCTGGATGGCTGTCCTGTTAAAATAATACTAACCTGTTTGATGGAGGCTGCCTACAATAACTGTTAAATAGGCTCAAGTGTTGCTGCATTACTTTGAAGAATAGGCACTTTGTTGTAAAACTAATCTTGTTATGAGACCTCGTGTTGTGGAGGGAAAACTGACTGGTTGTTTTTCATTCTTTAAACAGCTGTAGTACTCTGTTGGAATGTGCCTCTGTCATTCATTACAATGCATGCTAAAAATAAATTTTGCAAACTATGTAGAAAATAAACTATTTCTAATGGGTGAAACCACTTTGATGTGAGTATAAAACCATTAAACAAGGAATGTGCAGTTTTGTGGATTAAGCTTTGTCAGGTGTTTGTGGAGAGTAGTTTAAAAATCAGATTTATTTGATGACTTTTCTTCAAGGAGGCTTTGTATTTGTGTAGTCAGCATCCATAATTTTAAAACAGCTTACTGGCATCCCACAAACACAGGAAAGCTGGCATGAAGCAGCCAAGGGTGGGATATTTCTACATTAGGATAAAATGGGTCATAGTTTGCATATGCTCGTTTTTCAGCATTAACTGTAAAGGCAATTTTTAATAAGCTTAGATGTAAATGCCTAAAGTTAGGTGGCTCTTCTGCTTATAGTGGTGTAGTTCAAGACACTTCTGTTTTCTAATGGAGTGAGCAACCTTACACAGTCTTTAGTACAACCCAGTAATGACTGGTGTTCTTGTATTACATGCTTGTTTCTGGTACATTTTGAGACATGCTAACATGTACTAAACTGTGACTGCTAAATTCTTTTAAAGCAAGGCTTGATTCTATGAACTTGTCCAGATGACTGAAATTATTTTATTTTGTGTGAATCTAAAATGCTAAAAAGTTTGATAAATTTCTTCCCATCTGGGACTGATTTAGTCACATCTCTGCAAATGCTGATACATTAATCAGTGTTGGCCCCTAATTATAAAGAGTGACATCCTTAACATGTGGCTGAAAGGAGCTATTTTCTCTGTCCTCCCATTGATAAAATCCTGCTGCCTCCCTGCACAAGCACTTTTATGGTAAGCTGTTCTATCTTTCTAAACAAAAGATCATTGCTGAGAGAGATAAGTAACAGCAGTGCTATATATTTAAATAGTCATAGAAATTATTTTACATAAGACTGCTAAGTCAGTTCAGGAGTCAGGCTGTTACAACTGTGGATATGCACAGATAAAAATGATTGTGCATGAGCACGCACTCAGATTTTCCATGGAGGTTCTTTTGGAGCTGTAACAGTTACTTCATCTCTGCACATAACCAATATTTGTTGTCTTGTACAGACTGAAATTTGAAGCACTGAGGTTAATTGTATACCCATTCATTAACCTTGAATGCTTATTTTAAATTACATGGAGTCTTATCAGTTAATACAAGAAAGAATTTATTAACAGTGAAAATTTTGGGATGTGTGTGCTCTGTTTTGAGTGACACTTTTGGGTTCATCCCAGCCTAGCAGAATCTACAAACACAAATATGTGTCTGGTGCCCTTGTGCAATGCAAAAGCAAAGGCAGGTGTCTCAAGACTGCAGTCCATAAGAGACAGCCTCTTTAAATTACCTTCAAAGTTACTTCACAATCCTTTAAAATCTTATATTGAAATCTCATTTCATTTTTGTAAGGATGGTAGATTAAATAAAAAAAAATTACTTCTAATGATCATAACCTGATGAAAATTTAGACACATTTGAATATTGCAGGTGGAGACCATAAGATCAAAGCTGGCTTTCGGTTGGTGTTGTTGATCTCTTAACTCTGTTCAGAGATAGGGTGAATGTTTTTAACTGGAATAAAGCAACATGAAGTCATGAAGCCAGTAAGGCAAGATCATATAACACCTATGTATCAGACAGGCACTGCCTCTTCCAGTGCCAGACATACTGTTCCTGGCTGACTTCATTCTGTCGGTATTAACAGCATAATTCACTCCTCCTGCTGACAAAAAAACCCACTTGTACTGGATTAGCTGTTCCACATCACTGTGGAAACTATGGAAGACTGATTCAGGCAGTCATTTTGAATACAGTGTAGTGTGGGTTATAAGGTAGTGATGGCATTGTCATTTCCTGTCATTAGGGCTTGATTACATGTTTCCAAGTGACCCAAAAAGTATCAAATTCTACTTAAGCAAATGACCAGAAAATCATCTGGTAATAAAAAAGGGAAACATAAATGATCTGGTTTTAATTCATGTGTATTAACACCTTATGTACTTGAAAAGGAACAGAGTGCCATTACTTTAAGGTTCAGAATACATTTTCTTTCTTTCAGTAGGCTCTCAAAAGAGCACTTTCAGTCATGATTGCTAGTTTCTTTTGTTAAACTTGGCACTTCAGAGCTGAGTTGTTTCTAAAGAAAGCACTGCTGCAAGACATAAAAACCAGTCAAGAGACAGACCAGTGCTGAAGGGCAGGCCAAGGCTCTTCTCCCACACTAGAGTTTATGCTCTGAGCAACACTCCAAAGCCTGGGTGTCAGACAAAGCTGTTGCATCCCTTACAGAGCATGTGCTTAGCTCTTCTTTCCCATTCCCCACCATGAGAAATACATTAAGGTTTTGTGGTGGAAGTTTAAAGCAATTCATGTCCTGCTTGACAGATGAAGTATAACTGTTTTCACGGCAGAAATTGTCCACTGCTATGATCTGTGTTATTACTGCAAGCAACAGCTTCTGAGCATTCTTGTATGAACGTGGCACCGCACGTGGAGCTGCACGTTTGACGTGGTTGAGCCGTTCTTTTAATGGCTTCAATCTGTGACAAGGAACAGACCTGAACAGTTGGAAACAAACTCATCTGCTCTTGTTGCTCTCAGGAATTGCCACTTAGGAGAGATTGTTGCTCCCAGAAATTCCTACACACAGAGCTCAGAATCTGCCTCCACTGTAGAGTCTGACCCAAAGTAAATAGGAGACCTTAATGTACAGTTTTACTGCAAACTTGGGTAACTAAGAAAATGTAAAACTTCATCTGTCCTTCAAATAACACCAGAATGTTTGGTTATTCAGTGACACCAACTTAGAGAATCCCTTGTAAAAGCTACTGTTTCAGAACGTGTATCTTCAACACCTGTATCATTTGCAGGAAGATACCAGGTTTGGGAAGATAACATTTTGGTGAGAGGAAGAAAGAATCAAGGGTATACAGGAATTACTCTGAAGTTGTGAAGTAATGCATATAGAGATCCCATCATATGTAATATCACCTCTACTGTGGTAAAATCATTCTCATCTTAATCAAGTCAGTCGTGTGAAACCAACAATGTGAATGAGACAAACAGTTTCATCCTGCATATTTTAAAAAAGTTACAAATGTATTTCTGATCCTTTGTGATCAAGTCAAACCCTTTCTCATTAGGCATTTAACTTGACACTTAACCTAGACCCTGTGTAGCTGCTGGAGAGGAACATGTTCTAAGTACATCAAATTCTCAGCACAAACACAACTGGCAGATTTTTAATGATACGCCCAATTGTTTGACAAGAAAAATATTTTGACATCAGTTTTTTCATTTGAATGTTTCCACAGCAAGCACATTTTAAAAAATGAAATCTGAAATAATTTGTCATCCTTTATATTTCATATGGCTAAGAATAAATAATTCTTTCCAGGTGTTGACTTGCAATGAATTTCTATTTTAAATGCCTCAGTCACCAAATTTTTAGAGTAATTCAAGGTTTGGGGTAGGCTGAATTTAAACTTCTGATTTCAGATATTCTCTTCATGTAACTGTCAACTCATCTTTCAGTCCTGGGCACTCTGGATCACCCAACTCCTACAAATACACTGAAGTGGCTGCTTGGAATGCTTAAGATGGTCAGTGTTTATTTTTCTAATACCCGTTAACACAACATCTGTTTTATTGTGGCAGCATCTCTAACAGACAAACGTCCACAAAATGTCAGTGGCTCTAATTACAAAATGTCTGTGATTTCAGTAATGGATTTCTAAGTATGCCTATTTGTAATGTCTTGCTATGTTATCTGAAAGTTATTCCCTTAATGCTTTCACCATTCATTCATCACTTTATTGCCTGCTTCACACCATGTTGCACAGTTGTTACAAAGCACTAACTTATTTTTTTTAACACAGTAACTTCCAGATTTTTATCACTAGTCAGATTATACTCAAATTAAGAAAATGCATTTTTAAAATGCTTGTATTCTTCTTTTATAGCATTTCAGAACAACTGTTTTAGATAAGTTACTAAATACCAAATTGAAGAAATTCTTTCCAAGTGAAATAAAGGCTTAATTTTAAAGTTGGCAGCATGAAGATAAAATTTACACTTGAGTGTTGAGGGAGCCTGAGAATACCAAGGTGACACCTCCCTTTTGTGAATGGAGACCCAAGGAATGGCAGGAGGCATCAGCACAGTAATTCTCTGTACCAGTATCTTGAGAAGCTGCTGGCAGTTAGTGATGGCTGTGCAGGCACAATGCTGGAACACAGCTTTGTTGAGCCCTGCAGGCTCTCTGAACCTCTCAATTCAGTCCTAACACACAAAGAATATGCTGTGTTCACCTCTGCAATTCAGACTGGGCCCTTGGTATTACCAGTACAACAAAGCCAAGAGGTTACCCCAGCCTAACAGGCAGAGAGATTCTGCCTCAGCAGTACGCACAAGCAATCCTTGTTCTTTTCTGAACAAAAATTTTGGGAGACCTATTTGTGATCCCAAATTTAAATTCTACCCTCAGAACGTACAATGATGCCCGTCAGAGCCGCTTGGCTGGTTCCATTCATGCTTATTCATTGAGGTGGCCGGGTGCCCATTCACATGGTACCAGACTATTTTCACTGTGTTGAACTGCCAAGAAGAACAGGTTTAGAAGAATAATCTGCACAGTGTTGAAGCTCTTCTGAAGAAAGATTTTTCCCAGCATTTTTTAACACTACACATTTATTTTGTCTAAGAGCTTTTGACAAGTTACAATTCTCAAAAAATGTTGCTAGAAGTAACAGACTGACCTAAGTCAGATAAATGCTGCATTCCCCAAACGGCACAAGTAATACCATCAGAGGTGCTTCAAAGAGGCAATGCCTAGCCTATCCTTTTTTTGTCAGATCCCCACCTTTCACAGGGCTTTTGTAAGCACCACAATCTGCTGTTCTACAATGCCTAAACAACAGGCTCCATCCCAAAAGATGCTATGCAAACCCCCTTTCTTATGAACAAAGGACCCCCGACAGGTTTTGTGTCTACTCCACAATTATGAACTCCACTGCAGATACTAGGACTGTAGTAGGACAGCAGGACAAATCTGAATGGATTTGTGGGCACATTAGTGCCAAGTGTTTCACAGCTGCAGGAACAGCAATGCTGTCTGACAGCACTGGGGCAGTGACAAACAAAGATATTCCCCCCAGTAACACATCACTGAGCTAGGAAAAGGGTCAATCATTTACATTGCACTCAAGCTGCTGCACAATTCTAAGTGTAATCTGGCATGGTTAGTTTTTGCTTTTTTTCCCACACCCACTCTGTCTCACTACAAGGGGGAGAAGAAACTCCCTACACTAACTGCCAGGTTATCACTTAAAAAGAAACCATGACCATTACAGCTACCACCAATGGCTTGCTTGGACCTCCTCAGGAACCACTATGGCTCTCCTAAAATTTAGTGAGGCTGCATTCACAAATACGTGCAGTTACTTCTAAGCATACATGCTGTCAGCCCACATACCAGAACTTTTGTTCAGAGAAATTTAAGTAGAACATTCCAAAAAAGTACAGTTGTAAGTGGAGGCACTGCAAATGTCTGTCTCACTGTAGAAAAGAGACCATCTCCAGATCAAGCAAACTGTGACCTCACTGCACATGAAAAAAATGAAAAAGGAAGAAAATCTACAAGAGGAACTTTGTTAGAGATGAATGTTTATTTACAGTTTTTATTGGTCTCACAGAAAGTGTATGTAAGTACAGATGGACAGTTTCCATACTAACATACAATTTTCTACTTGCAAGGGACCTTGCTGAATTGCAGTGTGTTACTTTATCCATAATCATTCCTGTAGGCTTTTTCTTGGATACGTAACACCATTCTCCGAGCATAAAAATCCCTATATTCCTCAGGTAGTTCTTCAAGTGTTTTCAAGGCTCTGTCCAAGATCTGTATAGCTCTAGAGGCTGCCATGGGATCTTTATTTCCATAAGTGTCAGTCTTATCATAGGACTCAGCAGGAAGGTGCTTCCAAAAGACATTCAGTGCCACTCCAAATTCCTCAGAAATTACATTATGGAACCACAGAGCTGTAGCAAGAAATGTCTAAAATAAAAATTACTGTGCAAAACTTCCATGTGACTCCAAGCAAGTGTCAGAATTGCCCAAACGAAATCTAGTTGAGGAAAAGCCTCAACTACTGTATTTTTGTCTATTTATAGATATCCATATGAATGTATTGCATTGTACCAAATTTAAGAAGTTTTTCAAGACATTTATGCTGATCCGTAACTTCTCATAAACGTAACAATTGCTGAAGTGTAGAGGTACTCAAATGTAAGCAAAGGATAAGCATGTGTCGGGTGAAAGAAAGACACCTTCCCTTGCTCTCCTCCACTCTAAATGCAGGTATCTATTTTCTCTTAGTCCCTAACCTTGCACATGCTGTCCAGGCATTAATGTAAACCACCAGCATCAGCCAAAGTCTCTAATCTTGTCATAATGAAGGCATGAGGTTTTTCAGCTGAATCATGACTGTGGTAAGGAAGCCAAGACATCTTTGTTTCATTGAGGAAATTTTAAGAATCAGTTTAATATGGTATATTTAGGATACTTGAATATTAAGCTAAAAGTATGAATGCTGTGTTCATTGCATCTTATTTGCCTGTAGGTGCTGAAGACATAGAAAAGTTTATTTTGAGAAATCAACATGAAGCTTCTTTCAGGTTAGGAAGAGGGGCTGCTTCTACCTTCTTCATAATAACCAAACACATTCCTCAGAAAACATCTTTTTTTTTCAGTGATATGCACTGCAGGATGCTGACAAAGCACCATTCTCTGGACTCAAAAGTCCCTATATTCTCCATTCAGTCTTAAAGAGAGCCGAGTGTGTCTCAAGTTTGACTCTGCTCACCCACTGGCAAAGACAAACAAGTATCTGGACTCCATAAACAGAAAACAGGGATGCTGACATCAGCAGCAGTGTGACATATAACTGTATGGACATATCTAACTGTAACCAAAAGTTTATTTACGAAGAAACATAAAGGTCAGTTCAAAATTAAGTAACAAGTCAAAGGCTAAGAAACTATTATAAAATTACTTCCTAAAAACCTATTACCTTCTTGTTTACTGACCTGTTTATATTGCCCAGATAAAGTAAAAGTGACAGGATAAGTCTTATCTGCTGCAAGCTCACAATGAGTTAAAATAAAAGCAGTAACAAGGAGGAGTAGTTCAATAGGAGTAATTCAAATGCCTTTTCCTGACTACCAGAATATGTCATGTCAGCCCAGGAGCAGCTTTCTGCTTGTGCAGAACAATGATTAGGACTTGTGTTTCCATTCCCCAAAGAGGATTATTAATCTTTAGAAGGTCCAAGAACTCTACCATCCATAACTCTCATCAGACCATGTGCCTCATGGTGCTTAAGTGCCAGAGCTACAGAAGAACAGAAATAGTATTTCACTCTATCACTAAAAAACTCAGGTCACTGAAGTCATTTCAGATGGTAAGTTTAGAGTATTAATCTATTAAGACACAAATTCAGGAGCATAGAGTGTACACTTGAGGGAAAGCAAGATTTGTAGGTAGATATAATAATACTGTTTCTCAAGTTAATTGTACAGTTCGAAAAAGTAAATTAGTGTTGCCAACATCTTTCAATGTTCCTACTTATAACAGAGGAATGCTTTAGTAATCTCTTACCATCTCCAGAAATCATAAATTAGAAACAAGACTGTTTAATACCATGCCATGGTCAGGAACTATTACTACTTACCTGGAATAAATAACACATCTCCTGCTTCCAAAACACACTGATAGCGCTTGGCTTTCACAAAAAGGGGATATTTCTCCATGTCTGGGTTATCCACATCCAGCACCTCTGATTTAGTACCTAGGAAAATTTCACTGAATAAATATTCCCACTCTTCCAATAGTAACAAAGCATTATCATGTTGCTGGAGATGGCAGTTCTTTAATCAAATTTAGTACTGGTTTATTTCTCAAAACCAGGAAAACCTGATGGCACCCCTCATTTACTGAAGAGATATTCTCCTGTTGTCTGTATTTGTTCTGTAACTGCAACCTTATTAACATCAAAAACCACTTTTTCTGACATCTAAATAACTATTTTGAACCCAGACAGAACATTTTACTCCTTCAGTTAGGTATTGAAAATAATCAGGCAAAACTGTTGTTTCCCTTAGCTTTGACTAAAGCACACAGAATCAGAGTTAAAGGAACAAATTACTACTTTTATAGCAAGTCATCTGTTAGTCATTATTTTCTACAGTGCAACACTTGTGAGCTGAAAAGCTAAGATCACCAGATCTCTGATCTAGATACCTGTGACATGCATACCTGATAAATATAAATATGGTGCATCTCGAGGACTGTACAAAACAACTCGTTTTCTCCCTGTGACTTGGATTAAGAAGTTGTCCATTACCTGGGATGAGTGTAATAACAGAGATGTCAGCCAAAGGTTGATGGAATAAATATATAGACTTCAACTAATCTAATTATTAGCTTAAAAAAGAGTATTAATAAAACCTTCACATGTTAAGAATTATCTTATAAATAAATTTATTCAGAACTCACTGCACAGTGTTAGAAGACAACCTTATTTGGAATCTATTGCATTGCAGCCAGAAGCTACTACAATCATTGCACAGTTGTAAGTGCATTGTACAACTAGAATTTATCCTAATCTGGCCATTAGAGTGAACAAAAAAAAGGAAAGCAATGTTGAAGACAAAATGTTTAAAATTACTGTGTTTCATATTTTCAACTGAAACTCAAAACAGTTTAAAAAAGGGAAACAAAATAAAACATCCTTTAATCTTACGAATCTGGAATTAGACATAAACCCAGTTAAAATATTTTGCCTAAGCAATGCAACATTTAAACCTCACCATACCACTGAATGTGGTTCATTTTACTATTTCAAAACATGAAGTTTGTTATTATTCTCTAATCTTTGACAGAGATTTGCACCTTATTCTCTCAACTCTGTAATGCCATCTGCAACATTTTATGCTAAACCCACATATTACCTACATCATAATGTGTCCATAACTGTAATCCAGCTGAGCTGATGCGGAAGACACTAGAGAAGAACTGCTCCTTCTCAAAATACTCTGGAATATGAACATCTTCTGCTAAAATAGGAAACTGCTTCCTGATATCTGCAACATCCTGAAACGGAAAGGGTGTAACCCTTAGAGAACCCTCTATGCACATTTAAATGGGAGAGCACTTCACAGTCATTTCCAATCATATGAATCGGGGTTAGAACTTCAGCACTGCCAAGCAATGCTTTTCAGCATTGACTTGCCAAATGCCATTAATAAGGACAGCTAGAGAGCTGCTCTTAATCACGGCTGCTAGGAATCACACTGCACGAGCAAGAGATCAGCATAAATCCTTTTATGTTAGTTTAGAACAAAAGCTAAAGAAAGGCAGTTTAGCAATGTTCTCTTCAGTGATCAGCTCAGCTCCCATGCAACAGCAACTATTTTAGATACATTGAAGTACTCTGACATAAATCCACTCAGATTCACAAACCATGTGGCACTAAGTAAGCTGGATGACAACAGACGTTAAAAATATTTCTAAACTGCAACTTTAGAATATTAGAACTGTAATCTCCAGTAACTTACCTTCCTAACATCTTCACCCACTGATCGCAAATAGTACTTTTCATCCTGAAGAGAACGCAAAAAAGTTACTGTTTGGGGTTCTTTAATAAGAATTACTAAAACACTTAAACAGAGAGCTTGTATTTTCTCCTTTATCTAATGCAAAATTTCATTAAAATATGATACAAATAAAGGGCATCTAGAAATTCAGCTACTTTGTTATACTGCCATTTACTGATGCCTGCAGCTCATCTTGAGAAAAGGGAAAAATAAGTTAACTGAAAGAAGAGTAAAGTGTGGAGAGACTGGTCAACTGCTTCAGCACTGCTGTTACTGAACAGACTCAAAGCAAATGCAGATTATAATTTAAGTTCTTCAGTATATTGATGCAGAAAACCATTTTTATTGGCTTCAAAGCTTACAGCATTCTATACAGCATAAAAGGTAAAAAGCATGTCTACATTCAAAACTGTTTGCTTCCCAATCACAGTTATCTGAAAAATCCCTAGCCTGAACACTGATATGGAGAGATAACCACACATTTGCTACTCAAAAATTATGTTACAATATATCTGGATTTGTATTTTGATAGTCATCAAATTCTAAAATATCTTCACGACATTTTCTTGCAAAACACACAAATGATATGGTTGTTATTCTAAAGCAAGGTTTGATTTCTAAATTTCATACTGGAATTTCTGCTCATGTAAGCAGTTTTTGTTAAGAGAAACAGGATGAAGCTAACCACACTGCACACATACAAAAAAAAACTTCTAAAAATTACTTCTCACATTTTTTCCTTCGGCATCAACCCACAAGACAGTTAAATTAAAGATCAACTTTTTTTACTGAAAATTTAAGACTTTACTGTAATTTAAGACTTTAAATTGCAATTCATCACTTTTCTCTCTATATACCAGCAAAATAAGCAACAGAAGAAACTGTGACACTAAGGTAATTACCTCAGTAAGAAAGTACTCCTTGTGCTTGACTTCAGCTGCTCTTCGTACAAATGCATCAAAAGGCAGAGTTCTGAAATACAAGTATTTGAATTTATACCATGAATCAGTGTAACAACACATGGTCTAAACTCTAGATTTATAATAAGCTCCCTTACCATATCAAGTGCAATGGAAGACGCAATAGGCTGCTCTCTTATTTTTTTTAACTTAACATGGTGACTAATCAGCGTTTCCAGCAGATATTTGAAGAGTTCTCCCAAGACAGGAATCCTACACTTAGAAACTTCTCTGTTTTAGTGAATTGTTCCAATATATATCCAAACAGAATCCTGTAGCAGGTGATGCTGGAAGCACCTCTGGAGCTCCTCCAGTCCAAGCCCCTTGCCAAGAGCAGGGCTCACGACAGCAGCTCGCACAGGACAGCATCCAGTTCGGTTTTGTGGATCTCCAAGGATAGAGACTCCATAATCTCTCTAGGCAACCTGTTCCTTTTGTTCCATTGTTTGACTAACCTCACTGTAAAACCGTGTGTGTCTGTGTGTGTTGAAGGGGTTAACAGAATCTCGTGTATTTCAGCTTGTGCCCATTGCCTCTTGTCCTGTCACCGTGGACCACAGAGAACACTGCTCCATCAAGTGTTCATACACTTTGTTAAGATCCCCTCTTGAGCTCAGGAGTTCTGAATGGTCTGAGTCACAGAACAAAACATTTTTCACAGTCAAATTAAGACTCAAACTGTGGCAATACTTGCTTAACTGTTTAAGTGTGTCATTTTTAGGCTTCTTTACTGTACATTTTTATAAATTTGCAGAAAAGTTCAGCATCAAGAAAACTCCAACAGGGAAGATGCACATATTTGTATCTATGCATTTTCTACTATGAATTTGTGCAGGAACACAGATAACTACCTTCATTTATACATCTATAAAATTTATTTCAGTTATATGGATTTTAAAAAAAAAATATATGCTTTTTCAGCTCCTCAAAACACAGGCATCTTGATATTTCAAATGTTTCTTTGCAGTTTTCGTTAGATTTACTAAACACAACTTCAGAAGATTCAAGAAGAGTCACTGGGCATTAGAGTCAGAAGTCTCTGAAGTCAGAAAGAGTGTTACATATTTATCTACATAATGGGAGCTTTTCATGCAGATTACAGATTTTGGTATCAGTTGATAGCTGAATGGCAAACCAAGCACAATCAGCAACAGGCCATGTATTCATTATTATGAATTCAGTGTTACATTCATGCAGCTCACCATCTCACACTAAGTGTCACTGGATAATGAACCATTGCATGTAAACATAACACTTCAGGGCAACCACCAAGTGCCCAGGGTTAAGAAGAAACCATTCTCAAGTAAAATTTTTCTTGACCCTGTTATCTTTTTTACTAGAATGTGAACCTGCCATCTGACAGTACTTAAACCAATTCTCTAAACATTTTAGGCTTGTTTGAAATAGGCAAATACAAAACCCATTGAAGTCAATGGAAAACCAAACAAAACCCAATGCTCTGACTTCAGCCAAACTGGTCTACCATGTCCACTTAGGTTTGCTGCTGAAGAAAGTGAGAGCACAGCTCTACACCAGCCTAAACTGATGCATTCTGGTGCTACCAGAGCTCTGCCCTTGCTATCTGCCCTCATCACCCCATCTCCCCCCTTACAGTAGCACTGGCACTCATCTGACCTCTCTGTGAACCTGCTTAGCAAGCTAAAACAGCAGAAAACCATTTAGATTTCTGCAGCACGTCACAACCTGGCTGGACGAGTTCCAGAACCAACACAAAAACAGGAGTAGAGCATGCAACTCACAACAGAACTGCAGTACTACTAATGTTCATCAGTTTAAATTAATGGAACTGCATGTTAAGTCCCCAGAATTTCTATTCTTTTGTTTCTACTTATTGTCCCGTCGGATTAGAATGAGGGGCTTGCTGTGGAAAAGGTCAAAGCTTCCTGAATTTCAAGTGAAGTATGTCAAAGTCCTGACACCTGCTTTAATGAAACACCACCAGAGCATCAGAGTCCATTTGGCTGTCTACAAACGTGCTAAAACTAAGACTCCAGAACAACTGCATGTGAACTCACAGCAAGAGATACTAAAAAAACCCCAAAGCAGAGCGGGGAAAATGAAGTATAGAGATAAGGCAAAGTTAGTCAAGTACACCCTCATTTCAGAGATTCAATAGTTCATTATGCAGTGAGCAGAATGCCTCATGATTGCAATTTGTGTTTATCCCCTGAACAACAGGCTCCACTCAGAGACTTGTGGCTGGTTTGCAGATACAGCACAGGCTCCCAGCTGCTTAGAAGTTTAACACACTGAGCACGTCCTGTTCCCACCTGGGGAAAACAAAGGACTGCTAAAACAAAGGCATTTACCCTTGAAGGACAACACAATGACTGAGATTAGATGAACTCAGAAGAAATGTTCTGGCAGTTACATAAAAGAAGCTCCAGAGGAGATCAAGGTTTTTTGTGGCCCACATCAAGATTAAAGAGCTGGTGAAATGGGCTGGTGAAATGTGTGGTATCAGTGGTTTGAACATTCTGAAAGCTGCACATGCTAACTTTGAAAGGAGCTTGGTTTTAACTAGTTACACCCTTTCTGGAGTGGAATACCATGGCTGGCACACACACACCAGCATTCAAAGGGGATCAGACACACAGTGAGTCTATTCAACACTGAGAATGCACCATATAACTACAACAAAATCCAGGTCATCAAGTGTAGATATCAAGGGTGTTATGGTTTCATTTCAATTAACAGCTGCAAATGCCAGGCTCAAATTTCCTACAAGAGTGTGCTGACAAAATACCTTTACAACACTCCATGACATCATTTTTAAGGTGCTGTTTGGCCCCTCATTTCACCTTCACTGTATTTATTCAGGGTGTAGAATTAATAGAAGTGGGAGAAATCTAGGACAACCCTTTGATACATACTGTAATGTTTTCACAAACTATCTTCCTATTCCCACCCTCAGCTCCAAACAGATGCACTGTATGTCTGTAAGTTACAAGCACATGCTTTTAAAATACAAGAGGCTTTGGAGTGAAGTACCTATACACAAAGTTCTTACTGAGGAAATCCATCTGTGGCACTGCAGAAACATGAATCTTCACTTCTTTAGATCCTTCAGCTTGGCTCAAGTAATCTGTTGTCCATTTGGTGGTGCAAGCACCCAGTTCCAGTCCTGTCAACACTACTGGCTTTCTCTAAGGAACAACATCAACAACAACAAAATTCAGTGGTGTACTACCACAGCATCCAACAGAAAAAAAAAAAAAAAAAACCAGAATGAATTTTTCAAATTACATCGAAGTAAACAAGTCAGCTGAATGCCAGGACCCACTACACAAGGTTACAACTAATCTGTTCACAAGCAATGTGAATCAAATGCTGAATGTTGAAACAAAATGCAGCAAATTATGGAACTGTTTCTATATTAACTATGTGTTCTTTCTTAACGAAAAGCATCCTCTCCTAAGGATATGGAGAGGCAAAGACAATTATAGCCCACACTTTGTGCTGGGGCCATTTAGGAATCCAGCCAAAGGAATGGATTTAATCCTTCTAGCCAAGGCTTAGCACAAAACATGTCAAAATCCACAAAGTTAAGGTGCAGACTGTGAGCTGTGGTGATGCTGTTATGTTCGCATGAGAGAAGCTCTTCCCACCTATACCAGGTTCCTTGCTGCTCACAACCACGTACAGGTTTGATCGAGCCTACACACAAAACGGAGAAAGCCACTTTTGCTTTTCATTGGGACCTCGGAGGGTGGGGGTAATGGCCGGGGGGCGGGACTAAAACAAGAGACGACAAAGCAGCAGAACGAACTTTTTAACCACTGCCAAACGCAATGGACTCTTACAGAGATCACCTGTCGGAACTTGCCAGCAGCTCAGACGGGACCTGCCCATAAAAGCTCCTTGCTCCTAAACTCCCATTCCCCTCAAAGCATCAGGGACCTTTCCAGGAACACACAAACCCAAACCCTGGGCTTGGCCTGCCCCAGCTGTGCCCGCTGAGGAGCGGTCCCCGGACACCTCCTGCCTTGCCCTGTGTCGCCGTGGAGCCCCAGCCGCTCCGGCGGTTCCCGGGCAGAGAGCCCCGTACCCGCGGGTAGATGTCCCGGAGGAAGCGCTCCCGCGTCACCCCGTCCAGCCGCTCCACGGCCGCCTCCCGCTGCTCCCGCCGCTCCATGGCCGCGGGCACCGCGTCCGCCCCGCCGCTTCCCCCGGAAAGAAGAGCCCGCGCACAAGCGTTCCTGCCTCGCCCTCTGGGCAAGGGCCGGGAGCCCGCGGATCACGGAATTGTCAGGGTTAGAAGGGATCTCTGGAGAGCGTCGAGTCCAACCCCTGCCACGGCAGGGTCACCTGCAGCAGGTGACCCATGTCCAGCTGGGGTTTGAATGTCTCCAGAGACGGAGACTCCATGACTTTCCCGGGCAGCCTGTTCCAGTGCTCTGCCACCCTCAATGTAAGTAAGTTCTTTCTCAAGCTGAGGTGGAGCTTATTATCTTTTAGTTTATGGCCATTACTCTTCGTCCTGTCACGAGCACCACTGAGAAGTGTCTGGCACCATCCTCTTGGCAGCCGCCTTTGAGGTATTTCTATGCATTCGTGAGATCCCCTCACGATCTTCTCCAGGCTCCCGCAGCCTCTCCTCATGAACAGAGATGCTCCAGGCCCTTCATCATCTTTGTGGCATCTGCTGGACTCTCCCCAGTAGCTCCTTGTCTCTCTGTGTGTACTGAGAAGCCCAGAACTGACACCGTACCCAGACGCGGCCCCACCAGGGCCAGCAGAGGGGACGCCGCCCCTCTCCGGGGGTGACCGGGGCTCGGCTCCCCTGACCCGGCACGGCCACAGCCGGCAGCCCGGACCGCTCCGCCTGCGCCGGAACAGCGGTGGCCGCAGCCGTGTTTCCGGGGAGCGGCAGTTGCGGCGGACAGGGCGGGGCCGGGCCGGGCCATCATGGCGCTGCGCTGCGCGGCTCCGGGCCGTGTCCGCTGGCTGGCGCGGGCGCTGGCGGGCTCCGCCCGGCTCCTGCCGCCGGCTGCAGCCGCACCGGGCCCGCCGGGCCCCGCCCGGACCCGTCCGCCCCAGCTCAGCGCTCGGTTCGCCAGCAGTGCCGGATCCGGGACCGAGGGCCCTCAGCGGCGCGTCGTGGTAGTGAGGATCAGCAGTCCCTTCGCTTGGCTCCGCACCCGCTTCTACTACCTGCTCATCCGCCTCTACTTCGACCACGAATTCAGCATCGAGGAGTTCACGCGGGGAGCCAAGCAGGTCAGCGGGGCTGGGGCCTCGGGGCGAGGAGAGCGGCCAGCCTGAGGGGAAGGGTCCGCTGAGCCTCCCCAGGGGCTGCCGATGTGCGCGGCTATTTTCATGGAATTATAGAACCAGTTAGGCTGGAGAAGATTTCGGGGATAGTCACAGATTCACAGAACAGGTGAGGTAGGAATGGGCATATAGAACCAGTTAGGCTGGAGAAGATTTCGGGGATAGTCACAGATTCACGGAACAGGTGAGGTAGGAATGGGCCACAGTAGGTCATCTGCTCCATCCTCCCTGCTCCAGCAAGGTCGTCCTAGAGCACATGGCTCTGGCTTGTGTCCAGACAGGTCTAGAATATCTGCAGTGGGGGACACTCCACAACCTCTGAGCAACCTGTTCCAGTGCTTGGTCACACTCACAGTAAAGAAGTCCTTCCTTGTGTTCAGGTGGATCTTCCTGTGCATCAGTTTCTGCCCATTGCCTCTTGTCCTGTTGCTTGGCACCACCAAGCAGAACGTGGTCCATACTCGTGGCACTGCTCCCCTTTAAATATTTATAAACATTGATAAGGTCCCTCTCAGCCATCTCTTCTTGAGGCTGAACAAGTCTCATAAGCTTTCCTTGTAGGAGAGATGCTCCAGTGCCCAATCCTTGCTGCTGGACCCACTCCAGGAGCTCTGTGTCTGTGCTGTGCGTTGAGTCCAGCATGTCACCATGTCCAGTCTTTCCTTAAACACCTCCAGGGATGATGACTCCACCACTTCCCTGGCAGCTCATTTCAATGTTTGACAGCTTTTTCCATAAAGAAATTCCTCCTGATGTCCTGCCTGATGTTATTATCTGTGGACATCATAGCACGAATGTGCTGCTGTGTGTAAAATACATGGAGCAGCACATTCCCAGCCCCTCTGCTGGCTCCAAGCACCACACTTCAAGGCAAATGATATAAGCAGAGCTGTACTTCAGGAATTTCTTGTTTTCCCAGATTCCACAATTAAAATGAATGGGTTAAGCCATCCCCCAAAGTAGCATGAAGGAAGATGATTCCAAATGTTATAGAGATTTTAAGCAGCAGTGTGTCTCCTCTTAGCAGGTTTTCCTGAAATGATCAAGCTTAGACAGGCATAGAGCTGGTGTATATATATTTATTTCTCCAAATTTATGAGCCCAAGCCTTGTCAACAGAATGTGTCAAAGAGGGAAGTATCTCAAAGATGGTCATATGAAAATTACAGAGTTATCTGTTGGGAAACTTTATTCTTATGTTTACTTTTACCAAAAAAAAAACCAGCTCAAAACAACACATCAGGGGACAGAATGTTAAAATGATTAGGATCAATTCAAGAGAGGAAAAAACCCAAAACAAGTAATTTGACACATATGTGGAACCACCTGTTTTACCTTGGCCTGTTTTTTTGAGGCTTTGTTTTGGTGTCTGTTTTTACTTGGTGTAGCATCCTAAATACACTTTCCTTCACAAGTGCACTACTTGAATATGTAGAGGCATAATTGTGTGTCAATATGCCTGCAAAATTGAGGGGAGAAAGGAGAGCTGACCTTCCTGAAGTAGAGAGACTAAACCAGATTTTTAAAGAAAATTTGTGAATCACAGCATCAGTTTTGACTGAAACCAGAAGATGAATTGGAAAAGAGGGCAGGAGAACAAAATATCTACAGGGAAAGACTGTCTGAATTATCAAAATTAGTAAAAGCAACATGCAAAATACTGCAAAGCTTTTTTTTTTTCTTTTGTAAAATATAAATTCACCTATTGGAAGCTTTGATGTTTTAAATAAGATTTTGAAAAGAACTTGTATGTTTTTATCAAGTCATGAAATCACTCTTGTAATGCTGGACGGATTACATTTCAATGGTGATACCCTCTGCAAATATTGAAATCTTAAATCATGGACTATTTGGGTTGCTTGTCATATACTTATGGATTTGCCTGAAAAATAAGCCAACCTAGAGTTACTTGTTCATGTTTGGTTTTTGTTTCTGTTTTATTTTGATAGGCCTTTTCTGTTGTTTCAAAGCTGCTGTCTCAGCGTAAACTTGACCTGCTGGAAGAACTTGTATCAGCAGAGGTAAATGCTTTCCATCTCCTATTCTACCAGTTGATTGTCTCTTACAAAGTAACATGGATGCACTCAGCCTGTCATTATCTACAAGTTGCCACTTTGGTTTAATTTGGGAAAAACAGAGTAATGTGACATAGGGTGGGCAATTTTTTGTCCTACAGCTTTTTTTATGTTTATTTCAAGGCATGAAACTTATTTTGAAGTTATTGTATTTAAAACAAAATAAAATATATTTTAGCTGTTGGGCATAAGGACCAAATGCCAGAAAGATTGCTGGTGTACCAGGAAGGATGGAAAGGCAGTGGGCTCTGGATGCCAGGTGGAATTGTGTGTCTCTAGGTGTAGGCAGGTGGCTGAAGCTGACTCAGTCTGTGCACCAGAATTCGTGTGAAGAAAGAAACTGGTTTGTGCTCATCCCAGCTGCACTGATGCATTCCCACCCCCATCAGATCATAGAGCTGATTCCTGGTTTTGGCTGGAAGGCCTCAGTCTTGTGTCGTGGTCTCAGGGATGTGACTGACCTGGTTAAACATCAGTGCTGTGTTTTCTGTGTTTTTATGAATTTTTAATTGCTGAAGTTGTCTTGGCCTTCCCAGGGCATGGAGGTAACAGATGCATCAGAGTCAAGTGGAGGAGACACTCCAGGTCTCTGTCTGCCTTGTTACAGGATGTCAGCGTGGCCTGTCCTATTGCCACCCATGCCTTTGCAGCAAAAACTCTGGTGCTGTTCTAGTGCATCCCCTCTGAACAGTCTTGCCTCCTCTCTCTGAACAGAGATAGCAATAAAACGTGAGTTTGTTTCTTGCAGTTGTTCTGAAAGGGCTTCTCCTCTGCTTCCTCTTGAAAGAACTTGCTCTGGTCACTGTAAAATTTTCGGGTTTACATTGATGCAGAGATTTCATGTAAGCCAAGGATGTAGTAGATGAGGCTGTGATCCCAGGCTACTTTGTCATTTCTTTGACCAGTGAATTTTGTACCTGCAAAATGTACTAGAAACCAGCGTCTCCTTGTGAAGGTTGCCTCTTGCTTCCATGTAACCTCTGCATTTGTTTGTTATTCAAAATAGAAGATCAAGTTAGGGTAAAAAATGAGTATTAGTTAAAAATAAGTTCTGCAGTTTCATCCTTTCTTGTGCCTTGACTTTGGGTGTTGTTTGGGGTGCTACCTCTGTGCAGTTTTTGCACCCCACCATTTTCTACTTAATACAGGTGTGTGGATCATAGGACACTGAGATAATGTGGATGTGAGTGTCATAAGGACATTAATTGCCAGGGGAACAATTTTCAATCAGTTTCAATCAGTTCAGTTGCAATGTGTAAGCTTTTTCTAAATGGAGTGTGGATCACAAAATGGCAGAGATAAAATCATTGGTAATGAAACTGATTTTCAAAGAAATTTGTGAGAGATAGCTGAAAGACACCGAATCTAAAGCTTAGGAACCTGCTCACAGTGAGAATTCAGTGGTGAGAAGGCAGAGTGTGGTTGTGGGAGCAAGCTTCACTGGGCTGTGCTGGCTGACATGGCTTGTGTTGCTGCTGCTGTTTTGACAGTACCTTTTCTAAACATTTTTAAAGATGCTTGGTTTTCATTTGTTCTGAGCAGTAAATGGACCTTCTTCAATGCTGCTGAATTAGGGTTTAGGAATGCCCAAACTTCCCAGTGTTCCACTTTAGCTGTTACATGTGTTAGACAAATGTTTTAGCAGTACAGCTCATTTTATTAACTGCAGTAGAAATAGATTGTTACTTAAATTTCCTAATGAAAAACTAAGTGACAGTTTTTCTGAATTTAGGTACTTCAGGTGCTGAAGGAAAAGATTTCTTTGCTCCCTGACAGCCACAGGGATGCTTTAGCAGCTGACATTGATGCAATCATGTACACAACAGAAGGAGATGTTCGCATTTACTATGATGATGATGGTATGTTTAGAATCCTAAAACATTTCAGCAATGAGCAGTCTTATTTCCTGGGTTTGCTACTAAACAGAGATTTTCCATGCAGATGTGGTTTTGAGTACTGTTTCTCATCCCTTGTTTCTCAATTTGTAATTAATCCATATAAAATGTATTGATTTCCTTTTAAACCAGAGACAGATTATTGTTAATACATCATGGTACTGTTTTGACTTCTGTTTGGGTTTTGCTTATTCCTCTTCTTTTGTACAGAATTTTATATTATTAGTCCTCAGCAATGTGAAACCACTCAAAAACAATTATTCTCATATATGTTAAAAGCAGTTCACTTCAACAATGAAAATGCATCCTGCAAGAAGAATAGTGAAGGCTGGATAATGAACTAAATTTTGTTGGTTTAGTCTTTCTGTCACAAAATACACTTTGTTCTAGGACTCCTTGATTGGTTTGAGTTTTTTTAAGCTGGTGCTGAGCTCAAGCAAGATTTTCTTTTGGTTGGATACCAGGATTGTGTGCTCTGTTCACTATCAGACACAGTGGAGACGATATGTGGGTGCCTGGGTATTCAGTTGAGCATTTCAAGTTGTCGGACCCAGTAAACATTTTTCCTGTTTTGGGAAACAGGAATTTCTTTTTCCCCTCTTAGATTGCTCCCACGTTTGAACTACTCTGCATGCATTTTTTATATTAGTAGTTATCTTTGGAATTTGTGGGAACCAACTTTTTTAATACAGTGTCATTATTTACATGTCACACCACACTCAAAATACATGTTTTTTTACAGAGTGTATTTTTAGTCTTGCTAAACAGCATGAGTATGGCATAAAATAGCTTTATCACTCATTATTCTGTCCTGTATTTTTTATGGCTGAAGTCAGCTGCCTTTCCAGGGTCTCACTAGAACATATGGTAGGTAGCAAATAGGAGCATTGACTGGTGAGAAACATGAGATCTCACTTAAGTTTTGATTTATTTCCAACAGGAAGAAAGTTTGTTAGCATCTTGATGTGCTTCTGGTATCTGAATGGTGCTAATCTACCTGACGAAGTACCAGGTGAAGCCAAAGTCTTCCAGATTGTGTTTGGAGATGAAAACACAAAAGAAAAGAAACATCTTTTAACAGCAAACTATGAGTAAGCTTGCTTGTCCCTTTCTTTTCCCGTGTCCATGAGTACCTGTGGGGTGGGCAGTTCTGCAAGCACTCCCACTGTGCCGCTGCAGAGCCCAGTGCTTTTAATTTACTTTGATTCTGATCTAAGTTAATTCTCATCCAGCTTTTCAGTTTTGGTTTTAGGGCCAAATTTTTTAAATACCCCTAACGTCATTATGTTCTTTCCTTGCTTCTGGGTTGGTATTAATGAGAGCTCTTCTTCTGTAAGGAAGAGCAGTATTTGGAACACTGAATGAGGTTTCTGATCCTCAAAGCACACATTAGGAAGATGGGTTTTCATAAGAATGCTTATAAATAATGTCTGTTTTGGTGTACTGATGTCAGAGCAGTGCAGAAAATATCTGTACAGTTGGCAAAATGTATTGAAAATAAGATTCTCAGAAGCTGGGAGAAGTGAGGATTTTTGTGTGATAAATGCAATATGATCAAGGATTTCTACACCCACCTTTGAAATGGAAAATATGGGGTCTAGGTGATGAGGGGCTCTGAAACAAAGGTAACACTCACGAGACCAGTGCTTTTTGCCTGGATAGATTGTTGTGGATCCATCCCTTAGCTGAATTCAGCATCTTCCTTAGAGTTGGAGGTTTCTGAGGTTCCATTAACCTTGAGAGCCTTCCCTTTAAGCCTAAATATCTTCCCAATCCCACTTTGCAGGAGTGGATTTGCACAGGATTGCAAAGCAGTGATACTGTACTGCTTTTGT
Organism: Pyrgilauda ruficollis; assembly: GCF_017590135.1. Classification (NCBI taxonomy): domain Eukaryota; kingdom Metazoa; phylum Chordata; class Aves; order Passeriformes; family Passeridae; genus Pyrgilauda; species Pyrgilauda ruficollis. The sequence continues at coordinate 25,137,751 of NW_024524377.1, read as the reverse complement.
CCATGACATGCAGATTATTTGAGAACATGAGAATTCAGCTTGAAGCTCAGACTTGTCTTTAGATAGGGGAGACTCAGTACTACTGTTAACTCAATCTTTGATGTAGTTCTGAAAATATCTTTTAAACTTTTTTTTATTTATCTTTTAAACATTTTTTAAAATTATTTTAAATTTTCCTCTTCAGGAAAGAGGAAAATTTTCAAGTAAAATATGGAGCATGTGATTTCCCTTCACTTACCATCCCATTAAATAAAACCCTTTATTTACAGAACAAAATCTTCTATAAAGCTTTATCCATATTCCTGCTATGAAAGCTGAGTGTTTTCTTGATATCAGGGTCTTTACAGTTGCTGCTTAATCCTGTCTGTGGGATCTGAACCTAAATGCTCTGAAGTCAGTGCATTCTGTTTCTTACTATGGAAATAATTTTTATCTTCCATTTTGGGGCATAAGCATTAAACTTTAAGTAGCTTTTACAGCAATAAGTTTGAAGTAAAATGCTTCTTTGTGATTCCTTGTCATATTAGTAGCTCCTGAAGGTCAAGTAAATCTTAACAACTCTTCACTTATTATCTTTCCCTTTTCAGGTTCCAAAGAGAGTTTACAGAAGGAGCAAAACCAGACTGGACTATTACACGGATTGAACATCCAAGGCTATTAGAATAAATGCCTTCTTACAGCCTTTTTATGTACCACTGTAATTGTTTTGATGTAACAAATACCAGGCTTTTTGGGGTCTTTTTCTTTCCTTCCTGCCCTTTCCTCCAAAAGAGGGATGAATTTTCTATATATGATTTCCAAAAATTCTTTCTGAAGCTTGCACTGTGCTGCAGTGTTACAGCAAAGCCTTTTCCCTGGAACAGGCTGGTAGAAATTTAACTCGTTCCAGTGCTCATCCAAGGCATTTAGACAGCACAGTTTCATTCAGGCAGGTGTAATGGATATGTCAGTTTCTTACATTCTGACAAGAAATGGTACTATTTGAAAATAAACAACACTTAAATGACTGATGGCCTTTCTGAGTTACTTTCCTATGTTTCTTTTTTTCCCTAGGGACTGTACAATATATAAATGAATAACATGCAAGATGAAATAGAGGTAGATGGACTTCTTAGCTTGTTCATTTTGAGGTAATCTTGCTTTTGAATATATTTGAGGTTAAGAAAGTTAGAACTGCCATTAGTATTTGCTACAGGATTGGAGAAAGAAAAAGCTTTTAGCATTGCACTGGAAAAATGGATCAAACAGATATATGTTTTGGAAAATTAAAAAAAACCCGTTCCTTTCAATTCAGTAATATATAGGCAATTCCAAGTTTAGAGACTTATGGAAGAAAAATCAGTTAAAAACATGAATTTAAAGGGGACCTGACAGTGAAGTTAAATTAAGTCCTCTGTTTGAATTGTGTGTTAAAGAAACTACCAAATCCGTACAATTAGATGTTGCAACTGAACAATTTCCTAGTTGTCATTTTATCTGGTTTCTGGAATGTGAGAATCCTGGTGTAAGTAGCTGTAGACTTTTCTGTGTAGATCAACAGGAGATCATAACAGGTTTCTTCATCTCCTATATCATCTTCAAATATAAAGCTACCAAGGCATGTAGTAGACATTAGTGCAGTGTTTTGAAAGTGTTAAGTGTAATTACTGTGATTCATGGTAATTGTAATTGAAGGTATAAATTAAATTTTCCATAGTTCAGCTCTTTTGATCCAATGACTTAATGAGAGGAACATCTAAAGCTTATCAACTAGTTGATAACACACTTTTGCTGCAAAAGATGTGATTGGAAATTTACATGCACTGTTTTATTCTTTTGAAGTTGTTTATGTCTTGTGGGTTGAAGCCAAAAGGGGCAGCAGTTTGAGGTTTGGGTTTTTTTCCCCACTTCTGATCTTCAATTAAAAACTTATCCTGGAGACTGCAAATTTCCAACAGACACAGAATTACCCATGGATTTATTGCACCATAAATAAATCGGAAAGGCATATAAATTACTAAGCTTGCTGTATTGGAAAATGGCATTCTCCCACACTGAATAAAACCGGTGTAATTAAACTGGATTTATAGTCTTATACTGGCTTCAGAAGAAAAAACACCACGCCACCCCAGAAAAACCTCCACAAACCAGCCCCAAACCCAATATTTAATGGACAAATGTGGAAGGTTTGACTCATTTTACCTGCCATCCATAAATTCTCTGTCATAAATCTGATCATCATAGCAATTAATCAGGCTGAAGTGGTGGCCACTGAAGGACATTTGTCATTTTATGGCATCCACATTTTCTCTTGTGGAAATATTTTCTTCTGTGTCATTTGTTCACACAAAACAAGAACTTCTGGTTTCTGTGTTTCTATCCAAGAGTAGCAATAAGAAATTATTTTAGTTCCTTCAAGCTAGTTCCTAATGAATATATTTCTCTATGCTATCAAGGTTGCCAGAAATTCTTATAGCAAAAAGGATTAGTAAAGGGTTAACTTTCCTTCATCTCAGAGATGGGGAGAATATTGTCTTGTAATTTGGGGATTTCCAGTGCTGCCATTCAAATACTTTACTCTGAAAATCATAATGCTAACTTAAGTTTTACAGATTTTGAAAGAAAGAGCTAAAGGAGCTGTCTTATTAAAACCATCTTCCTGATTTGGGAATAATGATGCTCAGCAGGTAACAGTAGAACAGTGTGGGGATCTCTTTGTCATGGCTTGCTGTTGCTCCCAGTTTCCCTTGCTGATCAGTTTCAGACATTATCTTGGAAATGACAGTGTGTAAGGATATGGGTGTCCTTAATTTCCCTTCAATTTCCTTGCCTGGTGTCCATTTCTGTTGCCTAATGCCTGGGGACAAGTGTAATTGGAACTAAGGTGTGCAGCCAATAAATCCCCATTTCAAGTGTTTGCAGTTTTAGCCTACAAATGTTTCCATTTAGATCCCATTAGTTCTTGAAAACAATGTTACCAGGTTTGGTAATGATTTTGGGGGTAAAATTCATATCTCTATTAGCAACACTGACATGTCTGATTCATTTTACACAGGGCAGTGAGGTGACATGTTGTCTGGACTACAACAGGATGCAGATTCTCTTCTCCCCTGGGCAACATCATGGTTCTTTAGGTCCATGTGGAGTTGGGAAGCCTTAATTTTTTATTTGTTCATCCAAAACTGTGATCACATTTAATAATTCCTGACAACTGACTGGCACAATTTCAATACATGTGCCTAAATCTCGACAAGCACTAATTAAATCTGGCCAACAAACTTCCCCTTAATTCACACACCCCACTCACCAGTAGATGGCCTTGGTCACAAAGCTATTGTGGCTGGGAAGTAACTGATACTAATGAGACTGTAAGTGGGGTAAAGGATAAAATGGTAGAAGCATTAAGTGCTTTTTAAATAATTCAGATTTGTCTTATTACAAAGTCTTGATATTTTTCCTGGCTTTCATCATGAGTCAACGATAGTGTCTTGTGTTCTCTCTGCAGTGCCTCCCCATTTTAAAGTGGCAGTTTATCTGCATTCTTAATGTGGGAAAGATGTGCTGTATGTGTGAATTCACACAGGCACCTCTGTGGCTGACAGCAGCAAAGCTAATTTTTAATATTTACATTTTGAAGTACGTTTCTCATGTTGATTGTGGTTCCTTTGCCTCCTGTCCCAGCATTGTCTGATTACTTCAAGGGACACATTCAGCTTTCTCCACTTTTTAAGGCATGTTCAAGCTTGACCTTATCATCACTTCAGGCTATATTTAGTTAATTATTTTGAGGTCTTATGGCTGGAAATCTGTTTAGTAGTAAAAGTCATATTGTTTATCACAGTAGTGATCATACTCCTTCAAAACTTCACAGCTCCCCTGCTTTTTTTGTTTGTTATGTGATTAAGCTTGATTTCTGCCCCATGTGCCCTATTGGTTGCAGGTGGGGGCTTTGAGATTTCTCCCGGGCTGTAATGACATGATGGCTCACAGCTTAAAAGAAATGGGATAGAAGAGTGTGTTCTGCTTTTAGTTTCGTTTCTTCTGTGTGCCTGGGTGTGATAGCTGATCTCTAGGCACTGGGCCACATGTAGGCACAGGAAGAGGTATTTAGCTGTTAAAAAAGCAAGCATTGCCTACACAGCTGTGCTTTTGTTCTTCTACGGGAAAAGCACCTGGGGCAAATGCTGTTGCACAGTAAGTACTGACTACTCTAAGTCATAGGAGTTCCCCTCTTGTCTTTTACCTTCATTTTCCATTGCTGGTATGCCAGCCTTTTGGATATTTATAGTATTGCCATAGGATAGAGGTTGGGTAAGTCACTGTGAACTTGTGCAGCACTGTTGAAAGTACTCTCTTAATCACAATGCTTCTCTTAATGTGTATTTTGTCTGATTTCAGTGGTGTGTGCTTTTCCTAATATAAAGTTCTCCTATTGAAGTTGTTCAGGGGAAACTGTTCTGCATTTTGATGGGAGCAGACTTCTTTGCTGCCTTTGAAGTTACTCCATCAGAAATAGAGGGCAGCTAAAGTTAGACATGCTGTATTTTCTGTGCCATTTCAGCCCTCCTCTGCTGTCACAGAACGAGGCTTTTCATAGTGAGCTTGGTAGTGTAGTGCCAAGAGGCACATGAGGAAAGGGAGCAGGACAGCAGAGACAAGTGCAGAGGAGGTGGCATTTCACCAAGGATGAAGGTAAGATGATTTCCATGATCTTGCCATAACGTTCCAGCCCTCCATCTCAGAAGGTAATAAAGCATTTGTACCGGTACTTGTAAATATGGTAGGACCATTGTGGCTTGAATTGTAAACTTACTGTGTATGTACTTAAAAGTTTCAGGAGCAAATCTACAGATCAGATGTTAAGTCTGAATTTGTATCAGCTGCATTAAGACAGTAATTATAATAAAATTTTAGCATAATTTCTGCTGTGAGTAAGGAAGGGCTTTTTCCTTTGTTCATGTTCTGTGGTGGTTTTTGTTTGTATTTTGTTTTTTCTTCTCTCCTAAACACCAGCAGTTAGTCAAGGCTAGAGAAATTGTTCATTACATAAGACATAGCATAGATGTCTAAGGGAAAATTAGAATATCAGTCATTTTTGCATATTTCATGTTCTACTTTTAGATTCTGTGTTGGAAAGAAGTGGGGTTTTAATGCCAAATTGGTAACATTGACTGACTTTCTCTGCAGTGGAGGCTGTTGTTTCCTGATGGAATCATTTGCATATGTTTTTGCCCAGTTTTCTGCCAGTGCAGCTCATGCTGCAGGGTCTCCTGCAGTGTACAATTTAATCTCTTGCTTTCATTTCACTGAGGTTTGTGGCTTTCAGCAGGGGTAGCTGGGTGAAAGTTAGTGCCTGCATTATACTGGAGATCTGCTTAAGTGATCTAATGGTTCCTCCTGGCAAAGTCTGTGAAATTATAATAGCAGAAGTAGAGGGAGGAAGGGGATCAAAGGTGGGTGGTAATGCAGGATTCATATAAAAGGGAAGCTCTATGTATTCTGTCTCTAGAGCAGAAGCTGAAGCAGCCCTGATATGAAAGTAAGTTTAGAAAACTTGAGAAAAATAAATTATGAGGGGGTTGGTGTTCTGACTGGAAGTTGTTCTCTCAGATAAAAGGCTAGAGAACTCCCTTGTACCTGAGGCAAGGAGAATTCCTTGTAGGTTTCTGAGGTGGTGTCCTGGGTATCAGGAAGAAGCAAATTCTGGAGGATTTACAGTGACTTGCTTCAGTTGTGAGAAAGGTCTTTGGATCACTTCACAAAATGAAGACACATGTGCTGAAACCTTCACTTGCAAAAACCAGGGATTTCTTCTCTCCAGCAGTAGTCACTGCCGTCTCATGAGACTGATACATTCAGTCTGTAGTCAAATGGCCTTTGTGACTTTATTTACTGTCACACAACCCTCTTCTTTCCTTGCAGATCTAGCAGGATCTAGGGTATTTGAGAGGATGAGCTGCTGACACTCATTCACAGATGCATTAATACCATTGCAGTCTCAGAATCAGTTGACTGTCTTTTCTCAAAAATCTCAGTATCTCTAACAGCCTAACCAGAGCTGAGCATGCTGCTGCAGATGAGCCTGCTGTATTTATCCAGTGTGTTGGAATAGTTAACCCTAATTTCATATTTAAGAATTCTCAAGCTTAGTTTGTAGGATCTAATTTCTTCTGTTAAGCATAGTAGCAGAGTACTTCAGATTTCTCCCCAGCATTATTTCTGACCCTGTGTGTGACCAGTAGGTTCTTTTGTCCAATCACACATTACCACCATAGGTTTGTTCTCCCCTTGTTCTTAACCTTGTGCATTCCTACTCTTTTTACTATATTCAGTATGCTCTCCTTTCTTTCTTGTTCCTTTTGCTTTCTTTATGGTGCATTAAGTGATTATTTCTTTCATCCTGTGCCCAGAAAAAAGATAAAATCTGTGTTTCAAATATTATCTCCAAAGCTACTTAAAAAAAGATTTGGTGATTCAGACATTCAAAAAATGCCAGAGAAAGGCCAGCTCTAGTTTCCTGTACTCAGATTTTCATGAGCTCTTATCTTGCTGCCTGTCTGCATGTCTCTGCTGGGACAGGCAGAGCTGTGTCACTTGAAGTCAAGGCCTGTCTAGATGCCAGTGAATCTGAAAATTGGCCAGTGTACCATGTCACAGTTGTGTACCCCTCCTGCACTGATCTCTTGTTATATTCTTCATATGTAAATTGATACCCCAACTCTCAGTACAGTTTATTTGATACGTAAAATTTCTGTGTCCATTCAAGCACTAATCCAGCCAATTGTTTGAGCACAAAAGATGTAATTGTTTGCTTTAGCTTCCCTGCTGCTTTACTAAAACAGTGACCCTTTAACTTACATTTACATGATCTTTACTTTTTGCTTAAATTTTTCTTGAACTTTCACTAGATATTTACTTTAAAAACCCTCCCAGTACCATTTGGGTGTAGAATGAGCTACAAAGCAAAGAGGATTTTAAAAGGATTCATTTAGATACATAGTGTTGCCTGCTTGCTTCTTAGCTGGTTTGCTGGGCTTTGTGGTTTGGAAGAGCTGTTGTGGGGGAATTTTGAATTGCTTTCTCTTCTAATTTCATGTTTGCATTCACAACAGGCTGCCTGTTTTAGTAGTCTTTTATATTTCTCCCCAGTGGACTATATTTCCTGTTTTCTTTGTGAACATCACCATATGTAATTGCTTTACCATTCTTGCTTTCTTCCTGAATGATTTGGGAACTATTTTGGAGCCTTTATCCAGATATACATCCCTCTCCCAAGTGTATGAGCTCTCTTATGTTCCCAGGTTAGCCCTGAACAAGACTGTTTTGAAATCCACATATGCACTTTCACATATTTTGTTTCTTCTTGCCCACCTTTCTGTTGCATTTCCTTTTGGAGTCTTGACAGCACTATTGCAATGTCTGTGCTGATGCTGCAGCTGTTTGGAGCACACAGGTATCTGAGGGAAGTGGCTTTATGCTGTTATTTCAGTTATTCTTTAGCTGGTAGTCCTGATTATTGATCAATAAACATCTAAATATATGGTCTTTGTGGATTTGCTTGTGTATTGGTTTTTATGTTTTGGTTTGGGTTTGATGGTTATGATTTTTTTTTTTCCAAATGCTGCATCCAACTTAATATTTTCATAAAGTAAATAACTGAATAAATGTATAACTTCTGTCATTGGAGCCTTAAATGCCTGAGGTGCTTCCTGTTTCATATTCACAGGGCTGAAGTTGCACATAATTAAAATCCTGTCATTTCAGTATGAATTATTTTATTGCATCATATTTTATTCACATGCATTTTCTCTTTCAAGGTTCTCTGCTATGCATCAAACACTTGCACATTAGTTGTACAGTCTGCTGTAGCAGCTTAACTTGGATTAATTTCTTATGCTTGTTAGTTTGTGAAACAGCTCTGGTTTTGAGTTTTAGCTTCTGTGTTTTCCATGCTTCACTTTCTCCTCTTCTGTTTTTGTTTTTCCCCCTAGAAAATTGTCTAGAAAGATTGTGTTTCCAGTAGATACTTGTATGTCTGGTCCTAAATGCAGATCAAAATTCCTAAAAAGAATACACTGTATGTGTTAGGGGATTAAATGTAGCATGGTTATTATCATTTACTTGAATACCTTTCCATTATTCACATCCTGTTATTCTCAAGGCCATATTCCATCCTAATATTCTTAATGGCAATTTCTACCAATGCAAATAAGCAAAACCAAATAAATGTGGAAGAAAAGTCACTTTGGAAATGTAGTAATACTGTCCTTGGTGAGAGAGCACTGATGAGAGATAGGGTTTTGTTTTGTCTTCCCAGGAAAGAGCAGACTGTGCTGCATGGAGTTTCTTCAGGCACTGGGCAAGCTACTGCACAGTTAAGATTATCCTGGGATGGGTCTGCCAGAATTCTTAAACCATGGACTGTAGAACTGTGTGTGGGCATCCTTAGGCAGTTTTTAAAATAAAAGGTACCAAAGTAAGTCCCCATGGGGCATAAGACATAAACACTTCAGAAGGGTCAGAAAGCACTTGTAAATATATGACGTGGTGGCACAATAATCCTGGTTTTTCAAGTGTTTCAATTTTGCTCGTCTTCCTCATGCTTAGTTCTTGGATGAGAACAATTGTTCGTTTTGCTTTCTACACAGCTTGATGTTTTCCTGGTTATAACTCTTTAACCAGATCACAGAGAGTGGTTTAATAGTGCATCTCATGCACTAACACTTGAGTGTATTTGCAGTGAGGATATGGTACAGACACCTAACACATCTATCACCCCTAAAAAGGTGGTGTGTTCATGCAGAAATGTTCATGTATGTCTGCCCTGTAAGCCAACCATGGTAACTGGTATTTCTAAACCACTGAGAAATTAAAAACTTGTTTTGCATGCAACTTCCAGAGCATTTTATTATGTTTATTTACAGATGGAAATGGGGTTGGGTGGAGGAGTTCTTAGCAATGTCCAGGTTCACTTACTGAAGTCAATGGGAGAATGCAGTTCTTCAGACTCAGGTTAATACAATTTCTGTGGGTTCAGAGCCTCCCTGCCAGTATTTTTGCTTCGAAAGTGTGCATTTTGCTTGTTTGAGGCCTGAGGACTCTGTTTCCAAAAGCCTTAGTACCTAAAGTTTTGCAGTGACTTCAGCAGTGCAGCTGCCTAATACCTTTCACTGAAAACAGCTCATGAAAAAAAACATGATTCAAAACTTATAAATTACTCTGATTTCAGTGTGCTTCAGAATATTCTGCAATTCACTGATGAGCCTGGGCACTCAACAAGGTAAGGTGCTGCTGTGTGTACTAGCCCCAGTGCTACCAAATATTTCATAGAAGTACCATGGATTACAGAGTTCCACTCCTGCTTTTAAGTTCTGTGAATTTCTAGGAATTCGCTGTTTGTGTAGGGTTTGGCTTTTTGTTTGTTTGGGGTTTTTTTTTAATCAAAAATTATCACCACAGTGCTTGTCACATTGCAGACTTTATAATTCCAGGTTTAGATTCCTTTTATAAATCTGAGCCTCAGTTTCCCAGTTTGATAAGTTTTCTTAAGTACTGCTAGGAACATGTTTTTGAGCCTTACTGTCCATGTGGCTTTTGTCTCAGAGCAGGAGCAATGATTTTCCTCTTTTCTCTGAGTGCAGTCCAAACCCCAGCTTTGCATGAAGCCTGGCCTGTTCTACTCTGTCATGGTCTTGGAGCAGTAAAATAGTCTCTCTGGTGTTCTGTGGGGAACAGCCTGGAGCAGAGCTGTATCTACAGCACAGAGCAGCTGTATCCTACTTTCCTCAGAGCAGCAGAGCTCTCCGAGCCAGCCCTCTCCATGAACCAAGCTGTCCAGTGTTTGTATTTCAAATACTACCCTGACCTATACACTAGACTAAAGCTTCCTGTTCTAATATTGATTTAAGACTTAAGTATCAGTGGCTTATTTTTTTACATTATCATTCTCTTATTTACCAGTTCCCTGGGATATGTAGAGGGCCATAGGCAGGCCTTTCTAGCAGCCAGGATGAGAGGAAGGGAAAAGCACATGAAGGACGTTTATGAAAAGTGGCAGAGCTTGAATTGCCATGCAACTCACAGAGTATTTTGGTTCAGCAATCAAATTGTGTACTGTACTATTTGCCAAAAAAGAAGAAACACAGCACTCATTCTCTTGAAACCTCTCTCCTGCAGGAATTTGTTAGCTTACTTTAAGTTTCATATTATTTATAAGCTCTGACCCAGACTTCTCATTAACTGTTCCCAAAGCACTAGAAAAGGAAAGTAGAAGGACTTCCTGCTTCATGTATCTGGTTAACAGCTGTGCCTCTTAGAGGAAGGAGAAAATAGCCAGTAGTGATAAAAGCTCACCCTGCTCGCCCTCATAGGGAGCACTGCTGCAGTGTGAGCTGCCTCTCCCCAGGATCCTCACGTAGCCGCACGCACTACAGTGCTCTCAAGTGCAGCTTGCTGAAAACACCTTTATTGTGGGCAAAGAAAGGTTTACTCATCCTCCTTGCCACGCCGTTGGCTACATATTCCCTCTATTACTTCTTGGTTTTGGTTTTTAAAAAACTGCTGGGCTGGGCTTCAAGTACAAGTGCTCAGAGGTTTTTGGGTTATTTGCTCAGATACTGCTCTGGCTCATCAGTTATTAGTGTTGTGAAAGTGTGAGAAACCAGTTTTATTGCATCTCTGCATGTGATCAGCCCTGCAGTACTGGGTTGCCTTCTTTCAGCAGCAGTTCTCCCTTGTGGAGCCTGTCTCTGCAGTTGAACCAGTGCTTGGGCAGCCTCCTGTCCCCAGACGAGTCTTGTTACACCAGACCATCACCTGCATAGCTGCTGGCATCCTGAAATTACATACTCATTTTCCCCTTAGTTTTTTGTAGTTGTTCTGATCCAGTGTTCCTGAATACAAACAGTAAAAATTACAGCAATGGTTTAATATTTGTTTAATGAGTTAAACTCTGAGATCTGGCTGCTTTTGGTTTGTTTTATTCTGACTTTATATGTTCATTAAAGGCACATTTTGGAAAGCTGTTCTCTCTGATACTGAAGACAAGGATGGTGTCTTCCAGTGCCACCAAGACTGTCCCTAGTTCACATGCTTGTAGGAAATCAGGATTTAGGATCCATGTGAGGTATGATGAGAATCCCAGGAGTTGATAGCAGGGTTTACTTATGTTTGCAGATGGGGACATTACACAAGCATGAGCCAGCTGACCAGCCCTGCCTGTGGAAAACAAAAAAAAACATCTTCAGATCTTTCCATCTATGCGTTGGCAGCTGAGATTCTCTTTTTCTAAGCGGCACATACCTCTTCAAGGAGGTGGTGGCATTCTTGCCCAAACTGTACTTTGTAAGTCAGAGCCATCTAAATGCAATTCTACAGGTTGCTGTCTCCTGAGGCTTAAACTTTTCCACCTTTTCTGTTTTATAGTTTTGAAAGTAGTTTACCCTGTGTGCATTTTTCAGACTTAGGAAGGGAAACCTTTCTATTCCTTCCAACTCAGGAGAATTTTAATGCACTGGGAACACTGACAGTCTCTCAGTATTCCCCTTATATATATATATGTATGTGTATGTATATGTTAAAATAAACCCCAACCATTAACAAATCTTCCCACTAACACTGCATCTTCCATAAGACAAGGCCAGAATTCATAACAGTCCCTTGAGTATAAACAAAATCAGCACCCAGCCATTACTTTTTCTGTAGGAAGAAAGGAGTGTAGAAAGGTGTTCTTGTATGGCAGACTGTTCCTCAGAATGTTTGATCTGTGTCCAAATGAAAAAAGGATGCCTTTGTATTTAACTTAACTCAGTTTGTATTTGCCTGTCTAGAGTATTACACTTGTAATGACAATTATGAAATTTACTTCTCACTAAACAAAGAAATAACTACACAATGAAACTGGATCTTTTTTTCAACTTCTTTTCAACGAACAGGAAATCCTCTTGACCAGTTTAGTTCCTGCCCTAGAATATAATCTGTGTGCTTTACCTCTACACATACATGCTTGCATACATCTGTGGAAGGTTGGGGGAATTAACAAGTAATCTAGGGAATTTTTAAGAATAAATTCCTAACCCTCAGCCAGTCTGTTACCTGGAATTTGTTAGCACTTCTGGAGTTTTGACTGAGAGAGCCAGGCTCCAAGCTGAGGAGTTGTGTATTTTGAATAGCTTAAGGTAACAGGGATCAAATTGTTAGGAATGTTATGGTTGGTTAACATGACTGTTAGGAGAGTTATCTTGATGACCATAATGCTGTGCTCCTGGCTGCCTAAGTAAACATCTCTGTGTGGAGCTCCATGTGCTGCTCTCTCAGGTGACAAATCTGTTTGGGGTCTCTCTTCAAAAGCTACCTTACTGTCTTTATTTCCTTGAAAAATAAATCTCCTGTTTTCTGCAAGGCAGATACAGGGGGTTTTTATGTACATTAATTACATGGACATTAGGCATTTAAAGTACTTTAGGAAGGATGTTGCAGAGAAACAGTTGGATGGAAGTGTTGGTTTGAAGGTATCAATCAGCTCAAGTCCTAGGTTCTGAGATGCGAAGTTTCAAGCTGTGCAAGACCCAGACTGTCTTCTGGCCTCTCTGCCAGCTGGGGTTGTAATAAAGGGGGGGCAGAGCAGCCATGGTATATCTCTTGTCACTGAGGTGATTGTACTTCCTTCATATGGTGAAGCAGCAGAGGAAAGGAATGGAGCAAAAGGGCTTCAGAGGAACTGGCTTGTGTTAGGGAGCCTTTCCTGGAAACATAATGAAGCACAGGATGTGATAAGCATAGCTCACAGAAAGGAAACTGCTTCAGAAGGCTGCAAGGAAAAATGCAGCATCACCTGTGGCAGACAACTTCCTGGGATTAGAATGCATTGGCTCAGGCTGAAGAAGAAAGACAATCTTGAAAGAGAGTTTTGGAAAGTTTTTATTGTTTATGTATGGAAAGCATATGTTCTTCCTTAGCAGTTGTATTTTGTAAGTCTGCATGCACTGACTAGAATTAACTGTTTACGAAGAATGTGAAATGCTCCCTAGTGGTAGCATTTATCCACTCCCTGTGTTCTTCTAGGGAGATGAATTGCATTTCTAGTAAACATCATTCCTGGAGCTGGAAGTATCCAGGGAAAGGAGTTGTGGGTGGGCGCTTGGAAATTGCCTGGATCTGCAAAATACCTGTGTGCCACAAGGGAAAAGGGAAGCTTTACTGAGGAGCAAGGAAGAGCTCTGTCACAGTTTAACCAGCTCAAACTCTCACAAGGGTGAGAACAATATCACAGTGTTAAGTATCTCTAAAATCACAAGACCTGCAGTGAGACATCAATCTCACAATCCTTCACAATGCCAGGATTAATTGCACAGGATTATGATGAGAAGGTTGCCCTTCTGCCAAGCTTGTTGCCTAATGCATTTTATGTTCCCAGTACAAGCTATTGCTATGAATACTGCACAGTCACCCATCACTTAAAAGACTGAGGGACATGAATGTCTCTAGTTACTGATGTGAATGGTGGTGCTGGCATTATGAACTGCCCAATGACAAATTGTTTTGTTCACTTACCTGCATTATGAAATCAATGAAGTTAATATCCTTAGTAAAACATTTCTTTGAATCAGACAAAAGGCTTCAATCCAGTCTTTGATTTGAAATTTTAAAAATATTGAACTTTGGATGAGTGGATTTGCACATGACACTTCCATTATTTTGCATTCAAATTCAGGTGGTTTTAATTTACACCAAAATAATCTTTGTTGTACTTTAGAGGTAACTTTGGCCTTGCATATTTATGAAATTCCATGGCAGTTAATTCATGTTGCTGCTAGGAAGAAGTATGCAAGCACTGAAGTAGTTTAACCAAAACCAGGCAATGTGGTTTGCTGTTTTGATAACCACTATCTTTTTCCATCACAGTGAAAGTCATCTTATGAACCTCTGACATTTGATGATCATTATGTCAAAAGCCTTTTGGGGTAAGTAAAGCAGACAACTTTTTTTTAGTGCTTTCTTACTTCTCAGCTTATACTGAAAATGGAAAAGGGTAACTGATAATATTTTAAACTTTAACTCATTGTATGCTTCCATTATACATAGTTGCAGATACCCAGAAAAGAGACACTATGATCTGCGTTATCAAGTGACATGTCACAGATGACAGATAGTTGTTAGGAGTCTTGTTACCATGATCAAATGGTTTCGTACATGAACCATGCTGATAATAGAAAGCATATTTAATTCAGAGAATTTGTAAACAAAAACCCCCTTTTGCATGTTTTTCAGTTTGGTTTCAAGTGACTTGTCATAGCTGTAGACATTACAAAAGTGTATTTAAATGACTATAAGCTATTATTCTCTTACAAAATTTGATGAGGATAATCTTACTTTGTTCTTGGCAAGTTTTGTAATCACTTACATTGATAGGAATTGTTTCACCCTTCTGTAAATAATATCCTAAATGGTTACACAAAGCAATGCAACTGTTTAGAAAAGGAAATGCTGTGTCATCATAGAAATCATACGCAAGATTTAAGTTGGCAGACTGTTCTTGATGCAGGTTGAATGTTGCAAGGTCACTATGTCCTTCCTGCTTGTTATTTGCTGAAAGAAGAATTCCTGGAATTCTTGATTATGGCCAGAAACACAAGCTTCTTATCTGAAAGCCACTGTGCCTGGTGCCCTTAACATTATATTTTAGGATTAGATCTTGATGAAAAGTGAGAAAGACCTGAAGACTCATCTTAATATAAAAGGTTTCATGCAGTTTCATTTCTCAGACAGTTGAGTCAAATAGATTGCAAAATATCTCTTTAGCTAAAATGTATTTCCTTGTAATAATATATTCTAAATAATTTTTTTAAAGCAAACAGTGGGGAGGAAAGTAGATAACCAAGTGTCCCTCCCTTTCCCCTGGGTTTATGTGTGGAAGAAATACATCTGTGGCTCTGTATTCATATACCTGAGACCAGAGAATGAATGTTTCTTAGGAATCTCCTCCAGAACAGCATGTGTTACACACCACTGCTGCTGTATTCTCAGAGCCTCACAAGCATAGGAAATAAAATGTACTTCCACTGCTCTTAGGATTATGGTTTCCATCACAAGCCAGGGAGCAGTTCCAGAGGCAGGCTCTGAGAGCTGGCTCAAGTGTTGCCAGCAAGCTTGGAACACATGGTGCCTCTTTAGAATCCCTTCCTGGAGAAGAAGAAGCCTTAAAATAGACTCCTTTTCTGTAGCACCATATGTAAGCTATTATCAATCAAAACTTTTCCAAACTCATTGTTTAACTTTCTATAAAGAGAACCTTCTCAAGCAAGAGGGAGCCCCCACCTTATGAAATGCAGAGGAAATGTGCTCAAAACAAAGGAGGAGTCCTCCATTTTAAAACCCAGAGAAAGGTTTAGAGGAACAAGCAGAAAAAGCGTTTTATGGCTGTGTTTATGTATTTTATATCTCTAGCAATGTGCCTCTTTAATCTAAAAGTATATAATTGTACAATGCCGTCCTGAAGAAGAGGGTTCTGTTGTTCTGGTTCTGTTTTTTGCTGTGTTTTGTAAGAAGCTAGTCAGTGGCTCACTGAAAGCATAGTTAACCCCAGTAACACCAAATTTTCTTGTTTCTTTAAGCACAAAGCAAGCTCTTCCTTTGCCTGCTCAGTATGAAAGCAGACAGTTTATGAAGCACCAGCTCGCTCACACTGTTTGTGTAGTGTGAGCAGCACAGAGCAACTGAACTCTGCTGAGCTCTGGGCAGTAGCCCATGGCCCCCACACAGCGCTGAAGAGCAGTTCTGGGCATGGGACAGAGCTTTGAGACCTTCAAAGGGATTTTCAACCCTCTATAACTATTGCTGCTGCACTTTTTTTTTCTTCATGGTTGTGGCAACAGTGTTTATTTCTGTCTTGGAGGCTGGCTGCAAGGGAAGCAATTTCAGAGGCATCAGGTAGATTAGAATGATTTCTTGCACTGTTGTGTAACCATCACTTATCTCTTCTAGACAAAACTTGCAGTGCAAACATGATATTACCTCCTCGGGGAAATTGTAGCTGAGTTGCAAGTTTAGGCTTTGGAAAAAACCCAGAAGTATTTTGGACCATTGTTTCTTCTTTCTGCTTTTAGTCCTGGCTTTTTTGGAGGTACATAAATCCCCAGTACATTAACGTAGTGTCTTTGAAAGGTGTGTTGCCACAAACACAAAGCATATCCTTACATGAGCTGCTGTGCCAGAACAGGGCAGAGCTCCCATGAGCTGTCTTCTGAAGTTACTGGGGCAGTCTGGTGAGGCCATTTCCTGGAAGGGTGTTCTGATCACATCTATGAGTTTCTAGGATGAGGTTTCTAGGTAAATGCTAGGATTTGAGTCTATATTGCTTCTGACATGCAATTGCTCTTCAATATGATCTCTTGTCTATGTTACATAGAGTGAAAATCAATAAAAAATAATAGACAGGCTTTCTCTGCACCTAATAGGTGCTCAGACCCTCAGACTCTACATGATTGGCCCATGCTGGAAAATAGAGTGTGTTTGTCTGCCACCTGTTTTGGACAGAAATATATATCAATACTCAGATCAGCTTTTAGCTGTGAGAACAGAAACTGATCTTACACAGTACAGGTGACTGAAGCTGATAATTGCTAGCAAATATTTCAGATGTGCTCATGCATGGTGGGGCCTTAAAATCAGGGTTTTTTTGTTTTGTTTTGTTTTCTCTTAAGTACAAAAATGGGCTAGGTGCTCTTGGAAGTCTCAGAAGATATCTGAACAACTTTGCATGTCCAAGCCCCTGATCTCTGGGTAGGGCAGAAGGGACTTGTGCTTTTGTATTCTGTGGTCCTGGGCTTGGCCTTCAAGATCTTGTGATGTCAGCTGGGACTTCGGAGTTCAGCTTCTGTGAAGTGGCTTTTTTTTTTTTTTTTTCTTCAGCTGTTTTATGGAGAATTGGTGTGCCAGTTTTCAGCTTTTTGATGCACAAAGTAAAGCTGTTAGTCTTATTAGTACAGTTTTATAAATACTGCATTAGTTTCCAAAAGCCGCATATAACAACTCAGGATGTATTTTCTAAAACTGCTCAGCAAGCAATGCCTTTGAGACTGGTGTGATTTATGAAGTAATCTGTGTGTATCAACCAGCTCAGTTCTTTCAGTTCTTGATAGATGGTTACTGAGATTAGTTATATGTGCCTTATGATCATCCAGGAAATATGCCTAATCCAGGAGAAGGGCAAGAGGTGTGATAGGCTCTGTGCCAAAAAGCTTCTGGCTAAATTCTGCCATACTTTCAATGCAATGTCCTGTTACATGCCAGAAACTGTCTATACTGCAGTTGGGAACAGCATTTTAAAAATAAAATTGAGGTTTTCAAGTTCACACCAATGATTGACCGATTTAATCGTGACTGCATAATAGTGAGTTGAGAACTGAGCCCCTTAAATGAATAAATGTTATTGCTTTTGGAAATAGTGAATAACCAAAATAACAAATCTGGTCAGTGGAGAGCATCTACTTCCAGAAAGCTAAAATGGGAAAATAATTTGAAGTGAGGAAGTTCTTTAATACATTACTTTGAACAGCAGCCCAGTTAAAAAAAATGGATCAGATTCACAAATCAAAATGTTGCATTTTTCCACAAAGCTGGATCTCTGCAAAGAAAAGCAGTGACAGATTGAGAGTACCTGTTTTCTCTCAAACTCTGCTAGTCTTTTGAAAACTCCAGGGCATGCTTCATTTTAGTGCAGATTTTTTGAGTCCCTGCAGGATTTCACTAAATTAGTAATACTCCCTACAGGGATTTTTTCCTTTCTGATTTCTGCTCTAAGCAGTTAAATAAAACAGGGGTTAGTAATGGGAGCTCAAGACTGATGGTAGAGCACTTTGTGGAGGTGGGCTAGCTGGGGGAAAGTACAGATGTCCAGGATGTGGTTCTGGCCATCCTGTTTGTAGTGCCTGTGCTCTGAACAGCAGTGCAGGTCAGCCTGGCTGGCTGCTGTGGCTGTGGGCAGCATGGCTGGCTCCTCGTGCAGGAGAGCACTGGAGAGAGCTGTGGGGGCATCTCCCAGTTTCAGTGACAAAGCTGTGCAGAGAGCAAATGGCACAACCTGTGCTGAGTGAGTTGCCAAATGTGCTCCCAGAATTAATCTTCTTCATCCCAGAGACATTTAGAACACTGAGGGGATGGCTTAGACTATTGACCTGGAGCTGGAAATTGTCCCCTGAATAATCACTTCATCTCTGGCACCAGCTAAGGGTATGTGTTGTAACCTTATGGGACTCTCTTATTAAACTAGTTGGAAGGGGAGTGTGAGTTTTGTTTGGCTTTTTTATTTTTCCCAATAATACTAATAGGAGTTGTTCCAGGTCTTTGGCAGTTGCCTCTCTCAAGTATAAATATTGCTTTGCTGATACTTCTGTGACATCACCTTTTTTCACTGCCTACTCCACCTTGGACCTCCCAGTACAACAATGAGTCTGTCTGCTTGAGATATACTTGTGCACCTTTGTGGAAGCACAGAAGAGTTTGTGGGTCGCAGATGGTATGGATAGGTTTAGTATAACTGAGAGACTTGTTTGATGTGCATCAGAGAGTAATAAAAAAAAAAAAATCAAGCTCCTGTCTTTGTCTTCTAATCTTATCCTCATTGGAGTTCCAGACAAAAGAAGGTACTTAGCTGAATCTTGATAGACTGCACAGCACATAAAAATAGACAAGATGGGTAGCTGTAGTAGTGGAAATCACAGATTTACACTAACCAGCACATTTTGGACAAAGCCAATATCCTGACTTTCAAGTGGCCAGCATGGGTGACTTCCCCCCCTGCCTTGGGCATAGTTTTTTATACTGGACAAAATGATCATTTTGTCTATGGATTATATACTTTTCTTTAAGCTTTTATGTATCTAAGATTTTTGAATGCTTATCATTAGTCTCTATATTTTTGAGCCCAGAAATACAATTTCAAAAGGAGGAAGTAGTTTGCTTGTTGGGCAGCTGAAGTCTGTGTTTTGCGGCAATGCTCTCTACACCAGGCATAGCTGATAGTGGTGCTCAGTTTTTGCCGTTTCAGTCACTGTACCTTTTCCACTTTCCCAGCCGAGATATTTAGGATTCCTATCAAGCCTGCCATTACATAGGAGTAAACAGAGTAAGAAGTATTTTTATAGAGGTGTTGGATCTTTAACAAAGTTAAATTTTTTACAGATGTGTTTATCCAAGTTCCCTAGCATGTAAACCCTTTGATTGTTTAGTTTATTGAGCATCTCTAGGTTTAGGATTGACTCATCCCTGTATTCAGTCACATGGCCAGATGCCCAGAACTGTTGTTTTGCAGAAGTAGTGGTTTACAGTACTGCTCCAGCATTGTGAGGGCTTGTTCTGCCCACATGTGCCTACAAGTAAGTAAAAAGCCAGCTGTTTGCAAACTTCCTTATGTCATGTGTCCTGTGTTAAGGACAGTGTCCCACTGACATGCCACTTCCACTCAGGGCCACCTGTTTGTCTGCATGGATGGTAGCTCCTCCCAGTAGTGATCTCAACTGGTTTTTAGTTAGAAGAATAATTATTTGATGTGACTTTTGCTGTCTTTAGGAGAAAAATTGCTTGCTGTACTACTTGGAAAAAAAATCATGTTTGCCCCTTTTTTTTTTTTTAACTGCTTCACTCAAGACTGTTTCCAGACAATTTGCACCTTTATCTACTCTTGCTTATATCTGCAGGAATCACAAGTAGCACCATAGGAAGCAATGATGTAATTTGAGAATGTTAGGAAACATGATAGTAAGGTGTGCTCTGCAATGTGTCATCTTCTTGCCAAAGCAACCTGTATGGGCATTGATATCTCTGTGTATCTTTCAGTCTGATCCTGTGAAGTGCTGTTGCTGCACTGGTTGTGAGATCCTGTGAATGTGAGTGTAGGTTGTACAAGACCCCTGCATATCAGAAATGTGAATTAAACTCCTGTGTGCCTGGTGCATCATCAACACAAAGTGAAATGGCTCAGGTTAATCCACCATGAGGCACTTGAGCAGACAATAGTAATACCCAGTATATGGGCTGTCATTCTTTTACCATTATGGAATCATACTTTTGTGGTTTCTGTAGCTGTTTGCTGTTTATTATTGATTAGTTTTTTAATTTGCAGAACAATGAGGAAGACATTAACTCAAGTAATGTATTTCTGCTCATCTGTGCAGATTGAACCTTCTTGATCACAATTAATCTTGCTCTTTATCTTTCAGCCATAAGATTTAGATCTCATATTAGGAGTGAGAAAAATACCCACAACTGGACATACATTCGCACTCACTGTGGCAGTCAAATGATAGGAAAATGTGGCCATTATGACATATGAGAGAGCAGGCACACAGAAATGATGTCTTCTCTTTTTCAGTCCCTTGATAAAAGCATGAAGGCAGTACAATCCATCTATCACTGTTGTCCTGGGACTTCATAGCCAAGCCTCCAGGTTGTAATTGCTAATTTTGTGGCAAGAAATCACAGCTATTTTTGCTTACATAATCCTCAAGCCAGTCAGGTGTTTTAACTGGCTTTTCCTCATCCCTATTTCTACCACTGTAAATTAGAGCAGTCTTGAAGCTGGTTTGGTGGTACATTTACTGCATGTATGGCCGTGGTTGACTGGAACACTTGTCCTCTGGATTTAATAGGAAATGTTTTGAGCCAAAGAGGGTAGGCTGTATAAATCCAGATCTAAAAACATACTGATAACTTTTGACTAAGTAGGAACTCTACAGAGATCACCTTGCTTTTCCAAAGAGGTGTCACCAACGAGGAGTCAGCTGATGGTCTCTGTTGATGCAAATGTCAGAAATACCAATAAAACTTGTAGAACTTCCAAATTTAAACTTTTCTTTCAAGTACACACATTTTTCTGTGTTTCAAAGGAGGCTGTTACTGGTTTTTTTATATGCACTGAAAATTTAGAGTCGTTTTACTGCTTGTAAAAAAAAAAAAAAATCATAAAGAAGCTGACAGCCATAGCCAAGAAGTACATAATGCAAAGTGCTTGTCCAAACACATTCCTTCTAACTTACACCACATCCTGTTAGTCCTTTAATAGATCTTGTATGAATGGATAAAGCAGATTAGAGGGTCACCAACACCCCAAGCTATTTCAGAAAGACCTTAAACTAGAATTCTACCACCCAGACTATTCATTGGATTTGACTATAGTGAGAGTGTGAATGCAGATCCAACTTTGGACATTTTTCTCATTCCTTAGAGATCTGAAATAAGAGTGAAAGATTCTTAACTTCAAATCAAAACAGACAAAAAGGATTTCTTTGGGTATGTTTAAATAATACTTACATTGAAGTGATTGATTTGGGACTGCTAGTAAGGCTAATTCTTGTGATTAAAATCAATGTCTGAGAAGGAGCCCTGTCCAGTGTATGAGAGGAAATAAACTCTTAGCTCAGGCTGGAGTCAGAAGTTTGGTCTTGAGTAGACAAGATCTATGATGGGATCAGTCTCTGCCCAAAATGAGCTTTCCCTTGGGGAGTTATGATGAGGTCAGTCAGGCAGCTGTGTGATAAGCAAACTCACTTCCTATCTGTCTGAATAGCCATATTTCCCTGGGCTATGTCTCCACCATCTAAATGTGGCAGGAGTAACTTTCTGTAGAATAAGGAGTGCAAAATAAGTTCTGCTCAGGTCCTTAGAAATATCTTTTGTGCTTCTTCCTCTTCATTCCCCCCATTCCCCAAATTCAGTTCAAGCAATTTATCCTCTCCTTTTCTGAATGCATTCTCCTAATTTACTTTGAGATGTAGCCATCAGATGGTCACAGAGCTGTGTGTGTTTATCACTGCAGCATTTGAAAGTATGTCAATGACTTGCAGATGCTCTACGGGCTGTAACCAAACTTGGCTGTGTCAGTTTTAACATGCACATGACAAAACCACACTGGCTCTGGACAGGCCTCAGTGTAATAAACTCTCTAGGTTCTCCTCCTACATAAACACTTTTATGTTCTTATTAATTAGAAACAGGAGTCTGTTTCTTTCAAAGTTCATGTGATAGCTATCGGGCCAAAGAATGAGGTACATGCAATATCTGAATGGTAATGTGTTGATAATACTGCCAGGGATCTGAAGTTTATTTTTTTGGGAAATATATGTTTATGAGTGTGTTTGTGTATATATGTGTGTGTATATATCTATAAAAGTTAAACAGGCATAAACAGTAAAGTTCCTGGAATATTTGATGTGGTGTATTTGCAGTTAATTCATTTCAGTATATATTTCACATGACATATTGTTGACCTTAAATTTTAGTGAATATTTTCTTGCCCTTATATCTTAATGTCTTTCAGCACAAACAGATCTTGAAGCTGCTTTATGAATTGGCAACAGCACTGTGACTTACTGAAATAAAAATATAAGAGCAATCTGGTAATGATTATATAAATCTCCACTCAGAAAGGTCTTTAGGTTGGCTGTAATTAGGAGTATATAGCAGTAACTTCTGTTTTATAGCACTGTTTCGTAATATGGCAGTATTTGAACGTGAGGTCTCTTAAATAGCTCTGGCCATTTTAACTTTAGAAAAATGGGGAATAACTTTGTTACTGATCATTTATTGACAGATAAACTTGCACAAGTAAGTGAGGACATGGTCTGATTACAACAGTCCAATTACCTGAGTAAATTTCTTCAGGAACTTCTTACCTGCTGTGCCAATCAACAAATAATTTTCAGAATTTCCTTTGGTTATAAAGCACCATAAATTGTACCTTTCTGTGCACTGGTGGTGGTACAGAAGCCAGGCAAGAGGATGGAGAGAAGGCAGATGGTAATGAAGAAAGCCCCCCTTGGCATGAAAGGTTGTGTTTGCAAGTTGCAGTGATGATGGAGGTAATGAACAAGCAGAGATTTGGGGCCCTTAGAAGGCCCATCTCTTGGGGCTGTAATGTTATTGGAGAATAGTGGGAAATTCAGATAAATGTTGACAAAAATTCCCTAAGCTTACTGAAGAAGCCAGAAATGTTGATGAATTACACACTAGATGATGCTGACTGCTTCCTAAAGACATGGCCTGGCTTAGCACATATCATCGAATCTGCTTCCCTTCAAAATCTCATCAGCATCTATTGCAGTCTCAATCACTTTCCATCTCCAGTTTATACCAATTTAAACTCCCCAAGAAGAACAGTTTAATATTTTCTTGTATAAATTTTCCTTCCCATCAGAATCCCACAAGTCTTGCTGCTTTTGTCCTGCTTTGTGTGAAAAGAGCAGTAATTTATCTCAAGTGAACTTTTCCATTTAATTTTTTAAAATTACTTTGTGCCTTGAAAGGATTGTGTGAGTTTTCTCAAAGTCTTTAAAATTCAACCTATTCTGGTTTTTGGGAATATTATTCCTGAATGTTGTATTTTGTAATTCACCTCTGTGCCTCTTCAGGAAGATGTTAAAATGGCTGCTTCAGGTAGTTGCTTGGGAGCTCCTTTCAGAACCTTGCCTTGCTGCACTCTGCCCACCTCTTATATGAAGGGGATAATGCTGTCAGTTCACTGCCCTTCTCTTGGCTGTAATCACGTACATGAAAAAATATGTAAAAATACATCAGGTTCTTTCCATGTTGCTGCTAGCAGATTGTATGTCTTTCCCATCTTTTCCTCTCTCTTTAGAGAGAAAATACTCCATGTATATTCTGGAGACCAGGACTGTATTTTGACTGTGTAATTAAGAAATGCCAGCTGTGTTATCACAACTCAGTTTAAGGTTTTCCTCGTCTAGATTGTGGCATGTATGAACTATAAATGCTTGAAAGTGAGCTATTTGTGAAGCTATAAACCTGGATCAGAAGATTCCAAGTTTGGTTTCTGCCTCTTCTGAAGTTTTTAATGATCTTGGATGAAATGGTTTCATTTGTATGGCCCTCCTGCCTCCAGACAGTAAGGACTGACTGGTCTGCTTTTCATGCAATGCTTTCTGCACACGTGTGCTCAGACCCAAGCACCAGGGCACTCAAATGTGAACATGCCTTTATTGATACTGAAGTGCTAGATTAATTCTGTGTTTGTACAGCGCCTAGCAGATGAAAAGCAGAGCATCATTTGGGACTTCTAAGTACTATGGTGATACAAATAATGATGGTACATTTTACCATATAACAGAGACAACATGCATACTCAGGCAGTGAAGTCTGTTTTCGATAATTAGCTGCATAGCAGATTGGAGAGAATTGCAATTAGCTATAATCACTAATGAAAAAGCATGACACTTTGACAAGGAAACAATTTAGGGGATTAATCTGCAGGATGGATGTTGATTGTGATTTCTAAAGGAAGTAAAAAGGTCAATACTGATACTAGAGTTTGTATGGCATTAAGATAACTAGATTGAGGTATCTTTATTTGGAAAAGGTCTTTAGTAGCAAAATAATATTAGTTCTGCAAAAATTATCTTATACTGAGGCTAAAATATGATTAGTGGTATCAGTGCAAAAACTCATGCTGGATAGAAATCATTTGACAGGAGCTTTATATATTGTACTGCTGTTGGGACATAGAGCTCTAACTGCTGTAAGTGGTAATTTTTTTAATCTTTTAAAATATCAGGGTCTGTTTTTCCAGTCAGCTTCTATACTGTTGCTCCACTGTTATTTAAATAAATGTCTGTTCTGTGCACACTGCAAGAATATTAAGCATTTCCTGAAATTGCTGGTTAAAGCAAAAGAAATACTGCATTTTTCCTTGGATTGATTCTGTTTGCCATTTGTCCCTGGCCCTAGTGGAGAACTGGAGAGAGTGGCTCTCGTGTCTAATGCTGGATGGCAAATTAAAGCCCGTGTGTCATTAGGGTTTTGGTTTTCTTTTAAATTCTCAGCTGAGCCAGTGTCTGAACAGCTCTGTATCTATTCTCAGTCCTTTCCATCAGCATCAAAGCACAATCTTTTCAACAAAGCATCTGATTCATGAGACAACCATACAGGAGTTAAATTAGGAAAGGAGTGTGCCATATGTGGCCATGTTGGATTCATCAGTTGTTTGGAGAAGGAAAGGTAGTGGGTGTTTGATGCAAATCTCTCCAGTGAAAACACTTCACAGCTCACATCATTTCCTGTGCTGGGATAAACTTGGGTGAAAAAAGCCTATTTGTCATCTTTAATGACTTGCTTTACTCTGTGTCTACTTTCATCTTGTTAATTATGTACAGAACAGATTCTGCAAGAGCAGCGTCTTTGCACTCAGTCAGGACCCACCAAAATAATTTCCTCACAGGAAATTCTCCAGAACTTCATATGCCTGGGCTTATGACTGGCATCTTCTGACTTAGAGGAGAATGGAGATCAGTGAGTACCAGGAGAAAAGATAATATTTTTGCTTTTCAGCATCTTCTTTAAGCTCTACCCTGACACTAGGAGAATGACAGTAAAGCACATGTCAGCTCCATAACCTCTAGTTTGAGACCTGAAAGCCTTTTCTCAAGGTTGTTTTATAACCCTGAAATTAAATTTCAAATGTTATATTATTAAAGACTGCAGAATGACAATCTCTCCCTTATGCTTCCAGATTTCTTGTTCCACCACAGCACCCTGAGCACCGCAGTCAGGTGAAAGCCATCAGGGCTCTGACATGTTTTCAGCCAAGCTTGAGATGCATCATCCCAGTCTGAAGGGTACATGGCACTTTCAGCACTGGAAACACACAGTATCTGGTGGAAATCAGCAAAGTAACATTTACTCAGCCCTTTGTGCAATGGTCCTGTTTTCCTCTTGCTTGTAGAATTTATTATTTCTCTAAAACATGAAGCCCTCTATTATAATTAGATGCCTCTATATGACCCCAGGGTCACACACTTCTGGAACATGAGTCCAGCTGTACTGACAGCAATATCTGCTGTCATGCTGGCAGCAAAATCCTCTGTTGGTGACACACCCTACATCTCAGAGTGAGCAAAACCAACAGATTTCATTAGTATAGGCAGCAAAGAAAAAGCTTTCTTCTGTATTCAGTGAAATTCCATAAAGACAAAGGGCAAGGTTAAAGTGAAAACTGAGTTAAAACAACCATTCAAGGGAGAAAGGAAGCTGGTGCCAAGAATACTTTAATAACCTTTTTCTGCTCCAGTGTTTGTACCAAAGTAACCTCTTAACTTCTTAAGCAAAATACTATATTTGTTGTCTACCATTCAAACACTTAGGGGAAGCATTTAGTCCCCCATTTTATATGTGCTGTGATACAGTAATGGGATTTGTGTACCAATGACAAATCAATGTGGGAATAGTATCCCGTCCAGAAAAGCTTTGAACTTTTCCTTCAGAACAAAAAGAACAAATGAAGTAACAAATCTGGTTTCTATAGATTTCTGCTTCATGATTTATGCAAACTTTGACTTTTTAATAGTTGCAAATTTAGAAGAGTAGCATTCCAACTATGTTCTCTGATGTCAAAAGCTGTTCCCTCAGCCAGATGCTGAAGATAGTGTCCTCTATTTAGCTGCCGGTTTCCTCTTAACTCTGAATTGCCCATTCCTCTGTCAACTTTGTTTGAAATCTGCTAATAAATTTACAAGTCACGCAGGACATGAGCCTACATACACAAAAAATTACTCCTCCATTGTGACTATCACAGTCCCATTTCCTTTGGGAAACAGCTGATTAACCCAAAACAGAACTCCTTGAGCTTCCAGGAGGTGCTTTGTAGCTGAGGGCTAGACTTTCTCACACAGCTTGGCAAATTTGGGCTCTCATTTCCAGTCAGCGACAGGTCAATCTTTTTTTTTTTGTTTGTCTGAAGTCTGGGTTGCAAGATATATGGTGGTGTACAGAAAACACCTCTGTGCTTGTTGAAATAGGTCCATATCCTGTAACACAGACTTACTGAAAAACATGGCTCCAAGAAAAGTGTGGAGTCTGACAGGCCATCCTTCCCACAACATAGTGGGCTGATAACATGATTACATCCTGATTTGTAGTCATTTGCCTTTCTTGTTTTTAAGTAAAATTCCATTTTCTCACCAGGTAAGATATTTTCAGAACTTTCTTACTGCTATCACAAGATTGTGCTAAGAATTAAGAGACTTTTGAAAGTTGTAAGCTCTGTTATCAGTTATATCCAACTGAGAGTCTGTTTGCCCTAGTATCATAGAGGAAGATGTAAAGTATTAATTTATTAACTGTGTTTAATCTACTAATATACACCATTCTAGCAGGGCGAATATAGATTTCTTCCTTATAGTGAGGCCTATGGAACGTCATCCAATTCCTGTACTCCTGATTCTGTGCCTCTGAAAGGAAAGACTCTGAACCCAAGCTTTTCTGCTCGATTATTCTTTTTCCTCTCATTTGTCCCACTCATCCTTTTTCTTTTTCTTGGCCATACCAACACTTTCACTACTAGAACTCTGTTGCTTTAACAAAACAAGTGGGCTAAGGATTGAGGCATAACTGCACACTGCTTTAAGGATACCTTCATGTGAGTACAGTCACACGTGAAAATGGCACATAAAAGATCTCGCTGGTTTCTCTCATGGGTTAGGTTATTCTGCTTGCTTTACAAAAAACACCTCAGCTATGACATCCATCAGAAAAGCTGAAAGAGTAACAAATCTCTTATAAACATCCCCTGCAAACTCCACACAAATACCTCAGCCTTCTGGGCTAATCCCTGCACTAGACATGCGAGCTCATAGGGGTGCAGCTCTCTGCATTTCCAGACCTGTTTCTTGTAAGAATAACCTGATTCACAAGGGCAGAAGCACATGAGAAATTTCCCTACTAGCCCTGACAGCAACATCCATCGTGCTGGTGGAAGGACACAGTTTTCGTTGGTCAGTGATAACCTCTCCTAGAGTTTGTAATCTTTAACGCTCAGATCAGGCTACTCTGGAGGGCCCAGAAGTTTGCTGCTGCCCAGTAGAACTCTGCTCTGCAGGAACTCATGCAATTGGAGATCTGTCTGTGTAAGTCTCTGGGAATTTGTCTGGATGTTATACAGTAATCTGTTCCACATCTCTGTTTGTGGGGGACTGTCAGGGCTTTTGTACTCAAGATATATAGCTGCAGTTCTTGCAATCTGTTGTGTCTCTGCACTGCTCTGCTGACTGCCCCATATGCAGATGTGGAGCCTCTTTTGTTAAGAGCTACTTGTTAAGAAAAAGTTGCTAATATTTTCTGTCTTGCATTATCAATCATAGCTACAACTAAGTTACTCATGTATGGCTTAAATATTACTCAGAAGTGCTTTTTTGTTAACACTAGACAGATGCCTCTGGAAAATCTTGACATCCCTACCAGTCTGTAGTGTAGGACTTAATAGTTCTGGAGAAAAACTGTAGAACAGGGTCTGAATGGCAAAATGCCTTGGTACTGGTACAAACACTGCAACAGACTTACCATGGATAGATCATTTTGCCTCTTGGGTTCTCTGTTCCACTGTGCCCTTGTGTCAGTTTAGACCAAGATTGCTGAGGAATGTGGTCCTGTATTATATATTTTCTCTGACTTATGCCACTGCCTTAATGCAGTTAATTAATACTTTTTATTCACTGCAAATAAGCCACAGTCCATAAGTGTTTAGCATCATTCCTTCAGTGATGCATCTCTAGTGGTCACAGAAAAGCAATGTTAACTTCAGTTAAGAGATTTGCCAGAAATATCTTTGCCTGCTTGTTCAGTCCATCGTTTTTCCCATGGAGCTGCAAATGACACAAAGCATTCTCACCACCACTGCATCCTTCAGGGTGGGTAAACACATACCTTACAGTTTTGGCACTTGTTGTAATTGGAGGCCAGCTCACTATAAGCTGTTAAAAAGAGAGGGTTTTGACATACGTCTATCCTAGCTTGGCATTTGAGAAAATGGGATTAGTGAGTTCAGTGGCTTCTGGGCCAAATTTAGGACTGTTAGGAATGGGTGCAATTCTTAAGTGAAGTCATAGTTACTGGTTACTGTCTTTAATTTAACAGAGTTCATTATTAGAGTGCAGTAAGGAGAAGTCTGAAAATTAAATGGCTTGGTTATTAATAGGTTAATGGCTTTTAAACCTAAAATTTGTGTGTCATTAATTCATATGTTATCTCAAGGTTACTGTGTTTTGATGCAGGTGTACTTCAGAGCAAGAGTTTTGTCCTCTGCAATAAACTAGTTATGACAGCACTGAAAAATGAGACCACAGTGGTGTCTGATGTATGAACGCTATGCTAGAAAGCAAGTGTGTAGAAAGCTGATACAAAGTGTGAAAATGTAAATCAGGTGCCTGCCAAGCCAGGACATGTGTGAAACAAATGTTATCTCAGTGGTGCTGACAGGTGTTGGCAGCAGCCAACAAGGGGGTTTCTGCTAGTGCTTGGTAGTTAGATCTTTCTGCTAAGTGAATCCCAGGTCTTGTTTTTCCATGTGGCCAGCTTCTGTCTTTTTATTGCTTTTGCATAACAACACATAGGTAATATGGTGGAGTGATTTGTTTTAGACTAGCTCAGGCCTTGCAGCCCCTGGAAAGAGATGTCCTGATTTCCTGCCTGCTTCTGGCTCCCTGTGTAAACCTTGAGAGTTCACCATGCTTGCAAGAAGAGATAAAGGGGTGGCAGTGACTGAATGCTGAAATTAAGTAGGAGTTGTGTTAGATCTCCAGTCCTTATGTTGTGTTGCTCTAGAACATTTTTTTCCATATAAGTTTTCTTGCATTTGGCAAGGATTGAGATGTACAGGTGTCATTCTGTTACCTAATGGGGTGGAAGAGATTATACAGGGAAATGCAGGGTGTGAATTTTGGTCAAAATTACCAGAGCACTGCATGCAGCAACCCTGGCAGGGACTGGGGCCATCTGAATGAGCAGGTGCATGTGCATTCCCAGTGCAATTCTGCAGCTCAGTGGAGTGCTTGTGGGACATATAAACAAGGAACATCTTGTGGTTATAGAGAAGACATTAAAGTTATAAACAGCTTTAGCAAAATCATTCCACATTGTAACTTGCCTGGCTCTTTGGTGTCCATGCATTGAAAAGTCAGTTGGACACTTGGAATACATGCAGAAAATAAATGTTTTTTGAGACTGGGGGAGGACTTGAGGGTGAGGTGTTTAAGGCTTACTGTGTTTCAGTTTTAATTTAGAGATAACTTGTTTTCTACTAACAAATATATAACTGGGGAAGGTAATTCTAGCAGCCCTTAGTTTAGTAGAGGATTATATATAGCATCTAATATTAGGAAGCTAAAGCTAGACAGTTTCAGTGAGGACTAGATCACAAGATTTTAGCTGTGAAAGACCAATGTATTTTACATGTAATGATGGTCAGGAGAGAAGTATCTGGAACTAAGTTTCCTAAATACCTATTCTAGTATGAAGGTATATAGATGGAGAAAAGAACTAGAAAGTAGAGCAATAAAAGATTAAAAAATCCCCAAACAAACAGGAGATCCCAGATGGGGCTTTCTCAACATGAGATGTACAGTGTTTATTCTATGTGTCTAGACACAGACTATTCTCTGCTGTGTGTGTCTCATTGGGTGCATGTTCTTGTCTGTGAGGGTGTGACTGCTGTTGTTGGCTTATTGGATGGTTCCTTCTTAGGCTGTTACCTGCCTTTCTGCTTGTTGCCTTCCAGTTCCCCTGTTCAGCTGACCAAAAATATTCCCTCATTTCTGTAGGTGTGTATAGCTCTAATAGACAGTTCATGTATTCATAACAACAGTGCTCCCCTCTACTCAGTTTAATTATTTATTGCAGAAGGCTGCAACCTTTTCATATTCCCCTAAACTGCCAAAAGAAATCCA
This sequence comes from Pyrgilauda ruficollis, assembly GCF_017590135.1. Taxonomy (NCBI): domain Eukaryota; kingdom Metazoa; phylum Chordata; class Aves; order Passeriformes; family Passeridae; genus Pyrgilauda; species Pyrgilauda ruficollis. Next base: position 25,107,050 of record NW_024524377.1, on the reverse strand, counting down.
TTAAAATGCCATGAAATCAGAGTGAATTGACTCCTTTTGATATCCTCGTAAGTCACCTTAAATGTCTATAACATTGGCTAGACAGAGTTGACAGCATAAAGGAAGCCCTTATGAGCTCTCCTAATAAAGAGCTGCACCAGTTTCTGCTGTGTGTGAATCTAACCTTTTGTATGAGAATCTGTTATAAATTTTTCTAGCTGTACCACAAGGCCTGGGTCCTGTGAACATGTACAAATTATTTTACTTGCTTGGTGCCATTGCTCTGTGATTGTCTGTCCCCTTATTTAAACAGAATAAGATTACAGAAGGCATTGCTGAATGAAGAGCTGTAAAAATCTGGGCTATCCAGGCTCTATTTCCTGTAGAATTAGAGGACCCATCCAAGTCATCTACAAAAATGTCCAAGGTCATTATTATGTCTGTTATGTGATCTGATGGCTCAACACTCACACACACACAGAACTATGTATTCCATACTGTTTAACAGCCTCATTTTACCACAGCTTTTTCCATGGGCACCAGACTTTGTCTCATGAGGCTGTTTACACTGGGAGCAATTTTAAAAGGTTACTGTTAGTGTTGAAATAAAGATGATTATGTTTTTCTTCTTATGGCAAGACCCTTCTAGCTTCAGATTTAAAAACCTTAGGCCCAGATCCAGTCTCCCCAATGCTTTTGCTGACAGCTGGGATAGACCTTCAGTGCTCTCATATTGGCCCAGTACCTGGTAAGTCCTTGGCTCCTCCATTTTCTGGTGTTTTCTGCAATAGATTAGATGATACAAAAAACCGCCCTGGCTTCTAGTTGCAACTTCACATATGGTGAAGTGAGCTCAGCACTTAGTTATGGGGCCTTTTCCTCGATCCTCCCTCCTGGTGACAATTCCAAAAGCTTATTTGGAAAATTGAAGTGGAAAATAGGAAAAATTGAAGCAAGTACTGGAGATCTCAAAGCATGTAGCTCTTGACACAAGCATATGTTAAACAGAAAAACATCTTCAAATCATCTCTGAGAACTCACAGAAGAAAATATGATGCATGCGTCTTGTTCAAATGATGAAGAATCTGGAATGTTAATGCTCTGAGCTAATTTGGAGGCATCTGAACTGGCCTGATACAGAGACAATAGCATGAATGAGAAAGATCAAAACCTATCAGTTAGCCAACATTTGCTGGAAACACAGACATTGAATGAAGCAGTAATGGAGCCAGTGGGACAGGAAACATCTGTCATACTGCCATAGTCAGCATTATAACTGAAAAGGGCCTTACCTTGCAGTCTTTGCTAGGGTGGCCTGAAGAATTATAGGTTGAACTATATGTAGTTAACATTTTAGAGAGCATATTCCAACTTTCTGCATCAATGACAACTACGTGTTATTTTGTTCTGAACTTTGATGAACTGGAATTTACTTATTCAATCCTAACCATTTGGTGGGATTTTTTTTAAGCTATCCTCTTGACACACCACTGTTAAATGTTTTCCTCACTTGTGCACATTTGCAGTTCAGCTGCTGAAATAAAACAAAAATTCATCTGTAGTCATGACCATTACGTCAAAACATTTATATCTTCTTAACTGCAGTATTTCTAAAGTTACTGAGCGTGGGTCTTATTAAGTGACAGAAAAAGCAAAGTTGCCACTAAAAGCCAGGCACTGGATTTATAAAGATACATCAAAGTACAGGAACCACAGGGTGCCAGAGTCCATCCTCAGTTCTGCTTCTTAGGGTGGTAATAGAAATAGGACCATATGCAGGTGGGCTCACCAGATTACTTTGCACAGGCTTACCCAGTGATTATATCAGCTCTGTGTAATTGCCACTCAACTCACAGCATCTGTCAGGACTTGCATGGTTTTGACAAACCTTGTAACAGACATATATCTGCCTTTGAGCTCTCTCTTAATTTCCTTTTCTTGCATAACCATTGGTGATGCTTTATACTACAAGATTATATTGCTGAAGCTGAATGTAATAAAATTAGCGTCAAGATACAATGCTGAAGAATAAAAGAACTTTTAAGAAGGGAAACATGAAAGAGCTAATAAATACTCCCTAACAAGCATCTCTGCTATGAAGCTTTGTTTACATGTTTAATTTAACAGGCAAATGATTAACCTGCAGTTGGTATCAAGAGCCTCTTTTAGTCTGGCTTGCTCCTATTTTTTTTGTAGTAACTGAGGAGAGTGCTCCTGACCATTTTGCAAGGCTAGTGGAAGAACAGACCCAAGAGATTTCAGAGATACAAGTAAGTTCCTAACAGCTGTAAATAAAAAATGTATTATAATGTCTTCAAATTAGGTTGTATTTATAGTTCCAAATAGATCCTGCTGCGGTCTCTGTGGGAGATGTGCTCCTGCTGTGCATCTCCCCAGGGACACGAGGCTCTTCCAAGGTCACCCAGAGCTTTCAGTGCAGTGTGTTTTCCTCACTGATGTGCAGCATCAGCGCTCTGTCCACAGCAAGCTCCAAATATTCCCGAGGGAGAGGCTTTGCTCCTGTACTGTGCCATATGGAGCTGAATGCTTTAACACAGCCTGGCAGTCAGAGTGCTTCAGACTTGTCTCTGAGACCATTAGGATTGATGCCTCACTCTTGAACTTGATGATCAAGCAGCTTTTATTACCAGCTGAGCTGATCTTTTGAAGAGGAGAGTCCTTGGCTCCTGATGAGACTTGAGACAGGGGATTGCTGGTTGTGGATGCACTCAAACACCCTCTGTGTGGAGAAATGGAACTGGATCACTGTGTAGCTGTGGCAGGGCCACTCCCACAGGGGTCTGTGGGGCAGGTGGCTTTCCCAGGATAAGTGCACTGGTTGGTGTGGATGCAGGAACAGGAGAGCTGTGCATTGTCACTGCAGCATGTCCACCAGCAGTCCTAGGAATATGTGTCCTCTATGACAGGAGCTGAGGGGGGAGGAACAACCTTCTCAAATCTTCTCTATTAAATCAGCCTCTGATAGGGGACTCCAGCTAGATACTGTGGCTGCAGTGGATTTATCCTTGAGTAGATATTAACCTTTAACCTTTTTTAAAAAAAACATAGGTGAAGGAAACAAAAGCTTTTTGCTCCATAAGCTGAGTTATTCTGAAAACAATATGTATGTTTTCTTGGAACTCCTAGGCCATTATATCTGAGGATTTCTTCAAACTGAATCACATAAAGCACATATTAATATTTGCTTTTTCTGGAATAGTATTACATAGATACATCCTGGGACCATGACATCTTTCTTACTAACATGAAAATTAAATCAGACTGATGCACAAACATTTTTCTCTGTGAGTTCCCACTTCCAAGTATAACTTTGACATATGCAGTGGGATTTTTACTAATTTTTATGAGAAGGATGGGCAGAAGTCCAGTGATCTGTGAGACTTTAGCACAAATTTTGCATTCTTAAAGTACAGGAATTGCTCTTGAACCTTATGATTGTTGCAGCTGCTTGAGATTCCTTAATTTAGTAAAATTTGTGCCCCAGTTCTGCAGCAACACAATTAACTCTGTTCTCTCTGTTACCTAGCAGATGATGTTTGTTTTAAACAGGTGACATTAACATCTAAGAATTACTGAAGTTTTAATAATTGTTGAGAATTTAGATGGAAAACAAAATGCTGCCCTTGTAAATTGTTCTTTGAAATGAATTATTGAATGGCTAATTGCAGGAACTTAATAGATAAATTAAAAGAAGTGCTGGTACTGGTAACACTAGTGTTGAAGGATTTTTATAATGGCCAGAGTGATTCAGTTTTACGTGCTATTAATGTTCTTACTGTGAGAACTGTCAGTATGTTTGGTGTATCTGACAGCCTACTGAAATCAGTAGAGCACTGTTAGTATATAGGATGTGTTTTATGGGTCACCCAATAAGTTTCCTGCAAGGACTTGATGACAGGAGAAAAATTCTTGTTGCATGAGCTTACACGAGATATCTGAATTTTTGTAGTGTACAGTGGCACAACTCTGTGAAATGAGAATGTATGTAATTAAACTGCTAAGAGCTGTAAACCCACTATGTTAAAGTACAGTGTGTACTTACTGTACAGGAGGAGCTGTAAAGTTTCCAGAATAGAATCTAGCTATAAATTACCAGTAGTTTTTAAAACTCTTACACAAAGTGGTTCAGTTTTTCAAAATTTTCATCATTTGGTGTTGACAGTTGTTTCCTTTAAAAAATTATGGTCTGTCCTCTCTTGATACATCCACAGCCTCTTTATTCACATTTATCCAATGGAAGTTAAAACTATGAACCAAGAGAGGGATCTGAGATTGTTCTTCTTGCTTCTAATGTACCACAAGTTTTGGTACAACTAAACAATAAAGTATTAGTTCATAATGTGATACATCACAAAGTATTTAAAGCTTTGTCATGAATTGCTTTGTATATGGACTGTGACAGGGCTTCCATGGTGCACATCTCTGATATGGAGAGGTGTGGGAGCAATGAGGTGGGACTTTCCCAGCCTGTGACTGTGGGTCTGTAGGGGAAGGCTGTGGAGATTACTGGAACCATCAGTACGTGACTCTTAGCAAGTAGGGAGAGGAGAATTCTGTATTCCAATACCCTGATATGAACTCATACAAAACCTATACAGGCTTTCACACAAAGTGAAGAAACTGAATCATCACTACCCATACAATACTTTATTGCTTTTAGAAACTGGATTTTGCTACCTTTACCTTCCACCTAACACAGTGATAAATCCTAGCTTTGCACTGAGCGAGCTCCTGGGCTAGGACACGATCAAGTTGTGTGTGTTATTCTGAATCTGGCCACTATGTGCTTAACAGAGGTTTTGGATAAGGGTAACACATAGGTAGTGTAGCTGCCTTGTTTTTCTTGAGTCACAGAACTGGAATAACAGGACAGTTTTGTCATATTCACTGAGATGCTCATTTGCATGTGGAATTCATTTGCATGCTATTGACATTTGGAGGGAAAGCGCTGGGAAGGTTCTGGGAGAATCTGCACTTGATGCAGAACAGATCTCTGGCTGCAGTTGGATAGGAACAAAATTATCCTGGTCTGTGGGAAAAGTTAACAAACTTGGCTTCACAAAAACGTCTCAGTTGTGTGCATTTTCTGTTTGGAAAGATGCAGCAGTGCCTTGTAAGTAAGGCATAGATGTTAAGTATTCATAGATAGGAGAATTTCATTTCAAATCACCTTCTGCATATCTTCCTTTCATCTTTGGGAAGTTCTTGTAGATGCACTCTTTCCATCTTCAAAATATTTTGCTGGTTTATTGAAAGGCTTTATATAGTCGAAAGTTCTGTTCTTTACTGTGCCAGCCAGGTTTGTGATCTTGTATGAAAGAGACTTTTTCAGAGATCACCTATGATTGCGTTCTGGGGTTCTGAAATACACCAGCTACACACTTGTCAGCAAAATGATCCTTTGGTTTAATAAGTACAGGAGCCAGGAAAACTTGTTCTGTGTTTACCAGGACCAAACAGTCTGGTGGAATGAGTATTCAAGGTAGTGAACCGTGGCTGGAATGACGCAAATGTGTGTGGACACACTCAAAGCTACTCTTTTGCTTGGGGCAAATGTTAATGACACTTCCATGTCTCATGATAAATTCATTCAGACATTAAGTCACTGGAAAAATTACTCTCTGAAAAATATGCATGTGTTCCTGCTGACTCAAACCCTTGTAATAGCAGCATGCTTGGGAAGAAAAAAGTTTTAGTTATTTTGTGATCTTAAGAATCAAAACTTGGCTGAAAATGTCACGGATTCAGACTAACATGGTCATTTCAGCTTTTCCAGCACATCGAACTTCCCTGTGGCTCAATTAAAGACTGGCATCTGGGATGTCTGTGATTAAAGGAGGAAGCCCCTGTTGCATATAAATGAAGAGGATTTGGAGTAGTTGGTGTACATTTGCAGTGGAGAGAGGATTTTTGTGTTCAGTTATTGTGTTTGGTAATGCATTGTTTTTTAAAAAATTTTTCAAAGATCATAACATGGTTGTGATCTAATTTATTTACTTATTTCCGTAATTAATTTCCAGACTGGTACTGAAACGTTAATTTTAATTAGTGAAAGACTACTGTCTGAGCAAACAAAGCAGCACCTTTTGGGATGTCACCTGAGGTGAATGTAGAAGAGCATTTTCTACACAGTCAAGCAGCAAAAGTAATTGTTCAGCTTGTGCAGTGGAAGGAATAGCAAGTTCTGGACTTGATGAGCCTTCCTGTGTGATTTTGGTCTCCTTTTACTTGATCTTTTTGTGCCTCAGGTACAGCTGTTCAAAAGGATGGTCATTTACCTAGATTTGCTGGTTTGGTTGTTCTGTAAGGATCAGATCTATTCTTCCAGGCAGAGCTGTCTCCTTCCTACTCGTTTTGTGTGTAGCACCTGGTACAGTATGTCCTCAGAGGTGCTATTGTGATACAGAGCTCACTCCTATTAATAAAGCATTTCCATTCATGTGAGCAGGAACTGGGCCTTGGGAAAACCAGGGAAAAGGCTTCACTGGGTGTTTGGAGGGCACACTGGCCTTGTGCTTGTGCCCCTCAGAGGAACATTAAGTGTCTGCAGCATGAAGCAGGGCTGGGCATTGTGTATGCCTCCCTGGTGTTTTTTCATGTGAGAAAGTTTCAGGATGAGCTTTAAATTCTATACTTAATTCAGGCACCTGGAATGTTTGATATATGTTGCATATAGTAGCTCTACAAGGAGGGTTTAAGGGAGTTCAGTTTAGGGTGGAGAGGAAGAAATATGTCCATAAAAAAATTAATCTATGCTTCTACAAAGATATTGTCTAGATGACCAGTGTCTGGCTTCTCCTGTGTAGGGAATACTTGCATTTATGCTTATATATGAGCAACCCACCCCCACTAAGATGCTTTCTGCTAAGAAATGCATAGCAATATGCAGGAACTGAGAAATCAGTCACAAAATAAAGGCTTGCCATTTTCTCTTTAAATTTTTTTTTAAAAAAAAACATATATACATGTTCTTTATGTGCAGGAATGTGTAAGCTTGTTCCATTTTTTAGTGTGGGGACAATACACACAAGCTTACAAATAAATTCGAAACTAAGTGCTTAGGTAATATCAAGCTGGAAGATGAATTTGCAGGTTGCTGCTAGGTGAATGCTGAAAGGAACATTAGTTTCCAGTTTCTCCTTTAGTGGCTACTAATAGGAGCATGATCTGACCTCAAGCCTGACCTTATAAAAATATTAATATATGGATTCCGAATTTTGTGCCTTTTGGGTTATGAACTCCTTGATTTAATCACATAAAGACACACCTTGGAAAGGTCTGATGGGCACTGATTTACATCAGCTGAGGATCTGATCCAGGGGCTGTGTCATCACCTCAGCAGGCACAAATCCCCCTGTGAAGAGTTTTCAGCAGTTCCTGTCCTGTGGGGACTAACTTCAGTTTGCACAGTGCACTGTAACTGAACTGGAGTTTACAACTAACTCAGAGTCACTTCTGGAAAACTGTTTCACAGGGGACTTTATTTAGGTTTGAAAGCTATCCAGGCACTTTGAAATGGCAGGTAAATCCCTCGTTGCATTAGAAAATCTCATTTAGTGTTTCCTGCTAGTTAACTTCCATGGGAATTGAGTTTGTTTGTGTTTTTGGAAAATCCCATGAGTACTTATATGAACTTTCACCTACTCAAAATTCTGACTTTTGACAGTTTTGAAAGTATTGTCTGATGATTAGCAAAGTGGAGAGTTGTTTTGTGTTCCTGTCTTGGGATTTCAGTGATTGCTAATACGGTCCTGTCCAAAGGGTGGAACTTGCCTTTAGCAGGAAGATTACGTTCTGGCAAATGCCAATTAAATTATTTGTCATTTAATTTACATTTGTGATATTTCTTCTGCCGTGTTTTAAGGTGTTGAGCTGCATGGATCAGAAGGATTTCTGTGCCTGGAAGTTAAAAGCATTCAACAGAAAACAGTGTTTCTGACCTTTAGAGTTGCCAGCACTGTATTTAATGTGCTTGTAATTTATTGGAAGGCTCCACTGATTTTTATTTTATGTTTTAATATCTGACACATTCATATTACTTAAGGGATTCTGCCAAAAGCAATTCCAATCACAGCTGAAAAGGAAAAGATGCAGAGTCAAACGCCTCGCCCCTTATTCACTGTTCATAGAAAATCTCTGTGAATGGGGATATCAGATATCTGCCTAGTCTGAGAGATCAGTGATTTTTGGAAAGAGTATCAGCTACTTGCACATACGAAAAGTGTCTGATTTTTAACAGCCAAGTAAATAACTAGAAACACAGAGTGAATTTCACCTTATGAAGTGTTGATAGTGAAGAAACTGACAGATCATGAAAGTCATCCAGCAAAAACTAAGTTGGACTTGAGTAATATATATGAAAGTTTCAGAGTAATTTGTTCTTTGAGTGCTGGCAAGAAGCTGTAGCCAAGGCTGTTTGTCTTGCTGCAGTGATAGTCTGCAAGAATAGGCAGCCAAGCCAGGAGGAACAACTGCAGCTGACTCTGGCTGCTCAGTGAAAGAGCTCAGATGGGTTTTAGCCCTCTGGATAAAGTTTACTTGCTGCAGCTCCAGACCCAGAAGTGCTTTGAGACGGCAAATCTTCAATAGGAAACAGAAAGGTACAAACACTGCAAGTAGAGGCAATGGGCCCCACACTGTGCAGCATTTCTGACTGAAATGAGTTATTTGGCTTCAGAGTTGAGTAAGACTGTAAAAATACAGAAAAATACTTCTAGAAATGGAATTTCTGCCAAATTCCAAATTAGCAACTGAGCGACAATAGTTAGCAGATGTCAAGTTTCTATTTATTTACCTGTTTTATGGAATGTTTATAAGTTTCATTTTAATTTTTTTTATGTGTTAGTCATTCAAATTTTCTCATGTGAGCTGCAGAGAATTTGTCCATCAGCTCTTTAAAATGGCATCATTGAGGCATCTGGGTGAGATTGTATAGGATAAGGAAATTTCTCTGTATGTTTATTGTTGTCGTAGATCTTGTTTGTTTACATGAGTGTTCAGAGAGTGAAACGTTATTAAACAACTCAGCAGACAGGCAGAGTAACCAGCCTATCCTCACTGGCCTTTTGTTGGCCACTGTCACCCACCTAGCTTCTCTGTAGAGCCTGCTGATAAAATTAACATCTCTCCAGACATTAAGCAGCTGTCAGACAAGGAGTCTGGGCCCTGGCAAGACCATTTCCCTTCCCTGGAAGAGAAGAGCAAGGACTTGCCACCACTTACCATGCCACAACTTGCTGCAGCAGCTCGGTGCTGTGGAGCAATGCCAGGAATTGGCCTCTGCACTGTAATTGCTACAGCTGTGGCTGTCTCCTGTGACTCTCCACACTTGTAAGGATAGCATGAAGGGAAAAGGAAGAGGTGTATAATTTTGCTTCCAAGGTAGTCCTTTCACTCCTAGCTGACATTGTTCTTGATATAACAGACACTGCAAAAATCAATGGTAGCAGCTGTTTTCCCAATCAAAAATTTGCCTTGGATGAGAGTGTCAGCTGGCTGAAAACTGTCTCCAAGCATCTGACTTTCCACAGTGGGCTTGGGGGTGTTACTTTTATCACCAATAAAATATGAGAACCTTTGGATGTGGCATTACCTGTCTGACTTACACATCCTGGTAACATTTCCAACAGCTTTTTTTATTACTGTCGGCTTAATTTAAATCTCCTAATTTTTCTGTGCAGGAAAATGAGTAAAGCAAGCCGAAGGGTGGATTTTTCAATTGGCTCCTTCACCAGAAGGACATGTATTTTGTATGTTGAGGAGGGTAGAGATGGAACAGGATGGGACATAAGTTTACTTCTCTGCAATTTGAAAGAGAATTTGAAAAATTACTCTCCATTTATTTCCAACTTCCTTGTGTTGAAAGAAACTAGACCATTGGCAAGGACTTAGTGTCCTTCTCTTCAGGAATGACGTCTTGGGACTCTCACGTGTTGACTCTCTGGTTTCATTCCATTTCAGAAATATATGGAAGAGAGGAAAAAAATTTCAGCAGCCTATTTCAAGAAAACTGAAAGGTGGGCTGGAGAGGACAGAATTCTGAGAGGCTTGAAACCTAGGTCCTATTTCCATATCTATCATTTGATGCCAAATTGCAGGCAAATCACTTATATTTTCTTTTCATGTTTTTTTTTTTTCTGCTTGCCTATCACCCATTAAAGTGCTGCACCTGACACAATAAAAAAGAGAGGTCTGGGTGGGGCTGTCCACACAGATGGCAGTATCTCTGCAGTGTTTCAGGTGTGTCATGTCTTCCAGTCCTTACCTGTCCTATTTGGCAGCAACAGGTTGGTTTACTTACGGGTATTGTCTGATCAAAAATGTACATTTCAGTGATCTGGAAAGTTCTACAATTGCAAATACTTTGGCCAGCATCTGGGATTCATATAACTCTATTGAGCCTTCCTGTACTAGTTAAACTGTCCTCAGGCTTAATGTGTCCATCATACTTTTTTTGGCATCTTAGTTCTCTCCTGGATACAAGGTGTCCCAAAGATCTCCTATGTACAGAGGTGTTAGTGAATGTATGCCCAGATAACTTCACCATTACAAGTGCTCCCATGTGTTTGACGTTGCTGTGGAATATACAGAGAACAAGGATTATGCTAGAAGGTATGGAATCTTCCTGAAGCCCCTTCATAACAAAACAACAACAAAAAAAGGCACATTATAATGCTCTTTTCCTTTGGTGGGCATTGAGACAAAACGGTGGAATTAACATTTGATTAATAGCTTCTTTTGTCTTGATGGGTGAAATTGTAACTCCAGGCAAGATGGCAGAAAGACTGTTAAAGACTTAGCTGAGAAAAGCAATCACCTTCTGCAAAAAGGAAATTTGGATTTGAGGCTGCATGCTGCTGTCTGCAGCTATTGCTTATTCAGAGCTCTAATATGTTGCAGAGATGGAAGATAGTGAAAATTGTTTCAAGGTACAGGTACTCAAAAGCCTGTCTTCATTTCAGTGCTGGCATCCTTTCAGCCATAGGCTGAAATGTCATAGGGGTGACATTGCTTAGCACTGTCTGCACCTGCCTGCAGAGCAGCATCTTCCATCTGTGCTGTCAGACTGCTCTGCTTACTTGGTTCTGATGGTTTCAGGGGCCCCCAGTGAGTTACATCAGAGATGGACTTTGTCCAAGGATTCAGCGTTAATTTGAATTTACCACCTCCCCACCCAGAAGCTAGGCTCTGAGGTTATTTTAGGAGTGTATGTGTATGTGTAATGATTCTCATGTGTTTGCCTCAGCAGGGTCTGATGGACTGCTGTGCTATTTTCTTTATTTCCCTTCTTTGGCATAATGAATTGTTGCCACAATTGCATGAAGCCATCTACGAAGTAATTTTTTCCAATGGTGACTTTTTTTCCAAAAGGTTACAGACTACTCTGCTGCTCACTGTTTACTTAAAGAGAAAGGATGTAGCCACATATGTTCACATATATAAACCATAACTGGTCTGATATTGTACTGTGTACAATGCTTTTTTAAAAATAAGTGAAAACAGACCAGCACACAGCTTCAAAAGCTGAGTGTACAAGGGAAAAGGAGGAAAAAAAAGCTGAGATTCTTTTTTCAACTTTTTTACTAAGTATTGGGAGTACTGTACAGCAAATAAATGGGTAACTTGTTTGAAGTTTCTGCCTGGTCAGGACATACCTAACTGATAAAGCTGAAACCGTGTTGTAAACATTTGGAAAGACAGTGATACTGACGTGGGATCCCCTGGTGCAGTGTAGCTGGAGCGTATCTAGCACCAGTGTTTCCAAGCAGCGCGGGAATGGCTTTGTAAAATCCTGCTTGGCTGGTGATTTCTGAAGAAAATAGGTCACAGACTCTTGATGGTCTTCCTGCTAAGTCTATAGTCCTCAAGGTAACCTCAATACCTAGCTGAATGGGCTCTGAATCTTCCTGCCAAACGAGGCATGGCTTTCGAATCAGAGCAAATCACACCGGTAAATGATTTCTGAGGCCCAGTTATGACACCCTTGTTCCAAAGGCTGAGGAGGACATGGCATTTCCAGCTCTCCTGCTCTCACTCCAGGATTGTCAAGTAATTTGGCTACTGTGGTTCCAGGGACCTGGCAGAAGTTTTTTTTCCCTGTAAAAAATTGCTAGAGTATTTGCTGCAGCTTTTAGTTTCAATTGCAGAACATGAGAGGGACTGTGCAGAAAAACATTGGGTTATGGATAAAACACTGAGCAGAGATGTGCAGGAGAATAAGCCCCAAATTACTGTAAAGCAGTAACACAGGCTAAATGTGGCAAGTAACAGGGAGGAAGACAGCTCACTGTGGTGTTTGGATACATTCAGCAAAATTTAGTGATTTATCAGAGCCTGACCTGTACCCCAACTGTGGTTATAAACATGGTTTATTCCATGCATTATGTAACACTCAGGGGACATAAACCACACAAGGCTGGGATCCATGAGGTTCTTGTGAAAGGTTCTGAAACGTCTGATTGTTCTGGTAATTCACAAGTGGTCTGCACATGCAGACCTTGCTGCTTACATCATAGTATTATTGTGTGAACTCTTCTTGGCTTGCTAGAAAAAGTACATTATTTCATATTAAAGAAAAGGAAGGAAGATTACAGGAGCAAATAGGAGATATAGTACAGATCAGTAATAACTTTTCTGTTTCTCTTTTCCCAAGAGTTATATATGTGTGTTGAGCTATGTTAAGTACAGGGATGTTGTTGCAAGTATATATACAGCATATCAGTGACCATAGAAGTATGCAAAAAATTATCTTCACTAGGACCATGTGTCCTGGCAATAATGTGCATTTCCTGCTAAATGTTTATCTTATTGTATCTGTGTTTATTTAGATGGCTTAATGTGTGCTTTGAAGCTATGGGGCTGCATTTGTACTTGTCTCCCCAACCAAGGATTATGTGGCAGACAAGCAAACAAGCTCGTTAATGAAATGTGCTGAAGGGAATTTAACACACTTATGTCCTCTGAGTACTCCTCTTCCTCTGGATTGAAGGGTTGTGCTGTTGATAGTGCAATGATGCACAAGGATACAGGATGATAAGTTAAAATCCAGTTGGAGTAACTGATAAGGTTTGATTGACAATGTAATTTAATGATAAACACAGAGGAGTCTGTTGTTGAACTGGGAACTATGCAAAGAAGATGGCTTGGTGGTGTGCACTGTCTTTGCAGGGTAGCTGTAAACTCACTGAACTATCTTTGAAGACCTGAGAATAGGATGTGTAACTAGCATAGGATTCTTAAAAATAGCAGAGAAGAATGTGTCCTTCAGATAACTCTCAAAACTCACTGAAGGACAAAGGGCTCTTCTACAAACCAAGGCTCAAAATACTGAATTTAAAGAATAGTTTCTACTATAGTTGCTGCTGATGATCTGTGCCGTTGGACTCTAAGGGTCTTGATTGTTTTGTCCTTCTGATTTTTGATTGTTTTGATTGTTTTGTCCTTCTGTGCTTTCCTCTGGTGTGTTTACTCTAAGTTGTCCGCCATGCAAAATTCCTTGTGACTAAATAATACAGGTTGAGGCTTCTTCAGAGCTCTTGGTTATCTCTCTGGCCATAAGAAAATTTACTGACAAATTAGACCTATTGAGCCTGAACCATTATTTTTCTGAGCCCAAGGCATTTCTCTTCTGGTTGCTGTTCTTGGTAGGTGCATTCTTTTGCTGTTTTTTAAGGGATTTCTAAGAGAACAAAATACTTAGTAAAAAAAACCCCACCACACAAACGAAACACTTTCCTTACTCTGCTGTGAGTATTATGACAGAGAGTGTAACTAGAAAAATATGTGTCCATTTAGGGAAATAAAAAAGACAGGCATCTAGCAGGAATCCATTTGAGCTTATAAGAATATAGAAAGAATTTCTGATTTGAAACAGGAGTTATGGTGCTGACAGAGGGAGACTTGACTTATTATACCAAACCAGTTATCAGGTGATTTTATTATTCTATAAAATCTCTTTCACAACTGTATGCAATATCATACTGAAAAATTGATTCTTTAGTTCTTCTATGTTATGTACTTAATGACATTAAAAAATGTAAAAGATTCTTTGTGAAATGGAGAATAACTTAAAGTAGAAAACCAAACAAGGCTTATGGTGTCAGCCAAAGTCCACCGATTTCACTTGTGTGATTTGTATCAGGCCCAAAATAACTAAATGAAACTTATAGATTATCGACATGTTCATTTTCTTGCTGACTTTCTAATGGAGTAGTAGATTTTTCCAACAAAATTGAGAAGTGACATCATCATTTTAGAAAGTGGGAAGTAAGAACCTCAGATTACACATTGATTTCTGAATATACAGTGCTACATAAACATTTGAAATCACTGCATGCCATGCACATGCTTAGAAAGTGAAGCAGTTTTAAAGATAATTGATCTGCTGTCAAATTGAAAGAAATTTCCAGAAATGCTTTTAGTGAAACAAAAATAAATAGTGGATGAAGAACACTTCAGAAGTGCACCATTCTTATTCCACATTATAAGCTATAGTTGGAAAAAGCTGTTAAAACAAATCTGATTTCTGTAAATGTAAACCCACCACCTCATGACACATTTTTCAACTGCAGTTTGTAATCAAATTCTAGGCTCAAGTGAAAAGACAGATTCAGTAGAAATGTAACCCAGGTTACACCGTACGTGTGTGCAGTCAGGAGATTCCCAACAGTCTGTGCTGTGTGATATGATGTGGATTACCCTGAGTTTAGCAACTCTGAGGAATCCAGCTTGAAATAAAGTGTGAGCACTGTTGGATGCTCTTCTGGATGTGTGCATCTGTGACCTTTGCAACAGTTTTGCTGCAGGCCAGTCAGTTATTCAGCTGCACATTCCAAAACCATCAGTGCATCTGCATTCTTTCACACAAGCTGATACTCCCTCTCAGAAGATACTGCATTATCTTACCCCGATGCTAGCAGAAAAAGCATGTAAATCAATTTATTACATTTATTAAGGGGAGTAGGCTCATGAAAAACCTGTTGGATAACATTCTGTAAAATTAACTTCAGCTTAACTGGAAAAAATAATGTTCTAGAATGGACACTTAGCAATAGATTATGCTATTCATATTTGGGCAGTTCTGAAAAGTGCTGAGAATTGAATTCTCCTACTCATACGTGCTGAAAAGGCACTAAGAGCTATGACTCTGTTTTCTGTTCCAAAATCCCATTACTCAGTAGGACATGCAGAAGAGATCCCACTGAGCTATGGCGAGCCCACCCATTGTGCCCTGCCTGAGAGTAGCAGTGGTTCAGCGAGCAGAGCACTCGGCTATGAAATGCAAAATGTTCTAGTTTGAGTTTGATCTGTGTTGACACGCCACAAAGTAACCCACTGGTTCCACCAAAATGTTTATGGTGGAAGCAGTGGGAGTTCTCCCATCAGCCAGGTGTGGGGTGAACCCATCGCTGGGAGCTGGAGTGTGCTGGAGAGGGAGGGATGCTGTGGAACACAAAGCTGCTGCAGCAGAAAACAGAAGGATATACTGGTTGTGAAATGATGTTGCTTGTTTGGGTATGAGATTAGCATAATCTGTCATATAGTGTCATTTCTTCCATTTATAATAGGTTGCAATTATGAATTACTCTCATTTTTAATTATATATAAAATTCATTTGGTTCACACTGTAAGTACCTCTCCAAGCTTATCTGTGAATTTCATTATAATTCATAGCTTTCTCCTAAGGTAGCCCCAAACTAATCAGTGCTTTACAAGCTAATCAGCTCATACTGTCACAAGTGGTATAATGCAAGCAATTATGCTTTAATTCAACTTCTAAACAAGGAGGAGAAAAAAAATCAGATTGAACAAAAAGAGGCTTATCATGAACTCATGAATTGATAATCATGATTAATGGAGGGTCTCTGGGAGAAGATGTGGTTAAATCTCTTGCCTCTGACCTTTCATTGAGTATGGTAGAAAAATAAGCACGTGTATGTTGACCCAGCAAGCAGCCTGTTATCTCCAGCATCTTCTCCTAATCAAATCTGTTATCACTTTCACATATGAAAAAACCCCCTTTTCTCTCTTAAACAATCTCACTATTAAATATGTATGTCCTGGTTCTCTATGTCACCTATATATTCAAGTGAAAGGACAAACTGTTTCTCTAAAATTGCATGATTTTGACAGTGAGTAAAGATTCCCAGGTTCCATTCTTCATTGTGTTCTTGAATCCTGATAAACATATCAACAATAATTGTCTCTGTATAATATTAATATCAAGATCTGCAAGGATAGATGATAGAAGCACAAAACAGTTTTCCTAAAGAAGCTAACTTTTAGTAGGTCTTTGTTTTAGAGACATGCTTCTGTGGTTTGGGTGGTAATTCAACATGACAGAAAGACAGAACCTCTGTGACCTCACTAGACAAGCCAGGTGAGAGGGGAGCCCTTTGGAAGGGGAAAGGGAAGTAGCCAAAGTTCCACCATTCTATCAAAAACAGATGATATAGTGTCTACTCTGTATCAGAAATCACACACCAAGTACACCTTCTTTTCCTGGAAAATAAATCAATATCAAAACAGAAGCTTCATCTTATTTGGCACTGGCAGGAATTATTTCTAACTTGGGCCCATAGGGCTGCTTAGAAGTCAGTCACTAATTCAGTTAGAACTTGTGCTGCATTAGAACTGGTGTTTGAGAAATAGATGCATTAGATTTCACTTGAATATTTGCCTTTGCCATTTTGCAGAAATAATGCATTAAAAGGGCAAATCAGGATAAGACCCAGACACACACAGTCTGTCAGCTCCGCAGTTTCACTTTCTTGGAAATGAAATTGAGATCCATATGAGAGTACAGGGTTGTAAATGGAAAAACTTTTCTATTTCACTGGACTGAATCTAGTGTAATACTTAGGATTTTTTCACGTGCCAGAAAATTCTGCATGATATTGGATTTAAAAATTTTATTACTTTTAGAGTTTACCTATTCTTTAAACTAATAGTACTGTAGTAATCTGATGAGACTGAAATACAGGTATTTAAAACCATTTAAAATAAATACATGTTTGTTTAATATACAGTGTCCTTTGGTAATGAGTTCCATCAGTTTAAGTGCCAGAGATTAGCAGAATTTAAATATCATTAAAATGTAGATGGTGAAATCTACTGTTAGACATGCTTTTTAAGATTAGATTATATATTCCTTGAACCACATAACTGGAGGATATGAGAAGAAATCTTCCATTTATCAGGTCTCCAGTGAAACCAACTGCTCAGTTAACCAGGCTAGAAATGGGGAGGCTTGGTTTCTTCTCCAGGGGGGTGTGATGTGCAACCTGAATGTGAAATGGGCTCTCTAAGTGCCACAGAACTGAACACCAGCCTCCACTTGCTGCATTCAGCAAGCAGCTGGAGGCTGGCCGAGGGTGCCAAATGTAAGTGATTGACATTAGTGGCTACATTTATGTCTTAGGGGTTTATAACAGGCACATATGTAGGGAAAGTGCTCCTGAAACTGTGTACCATTGGACATTGAAGGATCCTTGAATGGGGTGAAGAAATTCCAGGCAGATGCTGTTCTGCCTGTAGTAGTGGTAACAACTCTGGGTAGTTGCATTAAATGCAAACACTGAAGTTAGATTTATTTTTCCCCTTTAATGCAAAGTAAGCTCTGTGAAAGCACGGTACTAAATAAAGTGCCTCTTCTTTTAACCAGCACCTGACCCCAGCCAGCAGCTGCTGACACTCCCTGCAGCAGCTCCTCACAGTGGAAGAAAATAGGAAAAAGGAAATTGAGAGAACTCTACAGTGGAGATAAAAAACAATTTAATAGGTGAAGAAAAGAATGGGGTGAGAGGAAACAAGTGAGGCAAAGGATACGGCACTACCTCCCACAGGCACAGCAGTGCCCAGCCGGTCTCTAAACATCCATTTTGGAAGCCAAAACAACCCCCCAATCTTTTGCTTCTTCCAGTTTTTATTTCTGCCCTTGAGGATACATGACATGAAACGTCCCTTGGGTCACTGTGAGTCCCAGCTGTGTCCCATCCCAGCCTTTTGCCCACCCTCAGCCTGGCTGTGGGGGTGTAGTGGGAAACAGAGGTGGCCTTGACACTGTGCAAGCACAGCTCAGCAATAGCCAAAACACTGCTGTGTTCTCAGCACTGTTGTGGCCACAGAGCCAGAACAGGCACCATATGGGCTGCTGTGAAGAAAGTTAACTTCATCCCAGTGAGACCCACCACAACCCCAAATCAAACTACTTTTTTTTTTTTTTTTTTAGCTTACTTTTGTATTTCCTAGTTTGAAATTCAGATTTTCCATTTTCTTTAAAATAATTTTCTCACTGCAGAGACATTGAATACTCAGTTTTCCTCAGGTGGCTGCCACATTTCATTGCTGCTGAGACTCCTTGGCCTGTTCAGCTATGTTATGATCTCTGTCATGTTTTTCTCTAGCAGGCTGAGACTTGTATTTGCTTATGTTGTGAGCAAAATTTGTTTTGTTTAGCCTGGCATTCTTCTTGGTACTCCTGGTAGGTCTTCACAGGTCTTTCAAAACTATTCATTCAGGATCAGTAGAAAAAGTTATTAGGTCTCTTTGTTCAGTCACCAAATGTCTTCCACATTTCTCTCTTTTATGATTGCTTTTCTACCCAACACTTCCAAACCATCTCTGTTATGACAGACATCTGCCCCTGTCTTGGCAGATCATGGCCTTTGCAGGCACATAGAACATTCTCACTTCAATCCAGTTGTCAAAATCATTATTGTGAGATTCTGGAGCAATGCTGCATCCCCATTACTGTTTACTACCAGACAAGGTGTGTCTAGTTTTTAATCAAATTGCTGGGTATAATGCCTAGCTCTAGACTTTGTGTCACTGCATATTTGCATACACTCTGTATTTTTCTTGGAGCAATTGTGAGCAATTTACTTTTGCCTTCACTATCATATTTCCCTATGACTGGAACCCACTTAATTCCTTCAGTTTCTCAATGTCTTTATTAAAATTGACATCCCCCATCCATCCTCATCTTTGCACAACAGTTCTTTCAGGTTACTGGTTTGGAGCAGCTGGATGCCAATTTCACTCCCTAATTCACGGTGCTGAGGAGCCTTTGTAACCCTTATTTGCCTGCAGGAACAACCCCAACCTTGCACTGACCCGTTTATAACTCTTACTCTGCTGCAGTCTCCTTGACCAGCTTCAGAAGTTCCTTGTGGTTGATTCCCTCTCCTCAGGTCAGTTTATAATCTCCCCCTATAGCTTTTATGCCTTTTTTTTCACATTTTTACGTTAAATACTGTGTTCTCTTCTTACATGGAGTGAAATTAGTGATTCAATTTTCCCCCCTCATTTGCAAAGATTCTACAAATACTTGTTGGATCTGGGGAAAGGAAGTCTTTTGATCGCTTTTCCTTTCCTTGGCACCTGTGTCTCCAGACTTTTGAGCTTCTCACAAGACTTCTGTCTGAGAAGAAAACACTAAAAATTTTCCAAATGTCATCACCTTTAGAAGAAATGTAACATTCCAGTAAATTAAAAATGTTTAAAATTCAGAACTACTAGTGATATTATCCAAGGTTTTATATATTGTCTTAAATGTGAGGTACAGTATAGAATAGACATCAGTGAAGTTCTTCAACCAAATATAATTGAAAAAAGTACTGCAGGAAAAGGGGAGGATTGGTATGGAGGGGTCATGAATCTTTGGGCAGTGAAGACACTGTTGACTGGCAAGTCAATATAAATGTTTTAAAATGTACTGGGGGTTGGTTTTCATTGATTTAATTGTTGTTGTTTATATATGTACTTTTTTGGGTGTACATATAAAGTAGGTGACAAGTTTCTGTGAGAACTAGACAAAGAACCTGAGCCTAGGGAGGTTGGGATAGTGTGAAACCTAAGAAAATACAGCTAATGAGAGGAAGTGAGGAAAGGGACTTGTTAGTCCAAAAAAAGGAAAATCAAAATGGAGATAAAAATGAAAATAGAAATTGTTCTAAGAAGAACAGTGATAAGCTGTCCTTCCCCTAGGCATGGGAAATTAATTTAATACACAACAAGGAAAACAGAAGTTTGATAAGAGGAAATATTTTTTGATTATACAGGCTTTGAAATGCTGGAATTTTGAAGGAGGCTGAGGAACTTTCCTCAGCAGTGTTGAACACACACCTGCCAGGATGGGCTAAATCTTTTCTAGCATTCTCTTCTGCATCCCATCTATTGTCATATGCTAACTTGATTTTTAATACTACAGTAAAGGCAAGATTTTCCCCACTTTTTGTTCTCATGGAAAGCTGATTCTTAGTATTATTAATGTGCAGGTAATAACAAGACCACAAACATTTTGGTTTTCTAATTTTTCTATTTATTTTTTCTGTTATTTTTTAATGTTTAACTTAGGGACACATCACACTTTCCCCCATTGTTTACCTTTGTTCAGTTTTGTTCACTGTGACAATTTAATTATGATTTTTGCACTATGTTATATTTTTTTTCAAGTTCCAGCTCCTTGGCAGCTATGACCAGGTAAAATGTTGCTTCTGGTTTTTCAAAACTAGTAAAAAATTTATTCATCTTGGGAATGTTTGACTAAACAGCAAACACTCAAAAAAAATCAAAGGTAAACAAATTATTTCTGAAAGATATTACTGTTTGAAAACAAACTCATGCATTTGGATATGCCTGAACCACAGTTTTTAAGGCAGACAGTGCTGAGCTCGTCTAGACTGTGCTGAGTTATTTTAATATATTTCCCCAGTGTTTCAGATAGGAGAGCTGACTGGCACTTACAGGACTCGTTGCTTCAGTTCCTACACAGCAAACAGGAAATGTTTTTGTGCAAATGCCAAAAGTGCCGGATTTGTTAAAGCAAGTGAAAAGACTTTCAGAGCAAGAATTTTGGAAATGGAAAGAACTTTATATTGATATAAGCTGCTTTCATTGAAATCTTTAGGTAACTTGCTGCTGACAGCAGCTCTGTATTTGATTTACAGAATTTGGCTTTTTGATTTGAATATTTTTTGTATGTATTGCAAACTGTTATGAAATATTTCTGCCCTGCATATGAGCAAACCCCAAGCTTTCTACTTTTGACTGTTACCTGTGACTATATGTAATAGTAATATTTTATTTTTGTTTAATTTTGTAAGTTCAAATTTTAAGTTGATACAGAAAAGTGTAATTCACCTTAATTTATCTTGCACTTCTGACAAAACTTTTCTGATTTACTTTACTAATGGTTCTAGAAATATGTATCTTCTTGTTTGTAACAATTCTTAATCCCAAACTTCTTTTGGTCTCTTGACTAAGAAAAAAACCAAAAACCACAAGAAATAATTATTTAGTAATTATTATATATTTAATGTGTTTAGGAGTTGGGATAAAATTCTCCCTCAATAAAGTCTGTTGCCTTTAAAGGGATTAAATGCTGAAGATGGATTATTTCCTTTCCTAGGACTGAACTGCATGTAAATTTTCTTTATGTGCTTCCTTTACCATAGGCTGAAATATTCTAATGCTCATATAACTTGTTAAAGTTCTTTTGAAGTTTGCAGAAGTGGAAGGAGAAAGATCTCCAGTCTGGCCCAGTGTTTTTGGAGGCAGAAGTGCCCACTCCAGATGATACCTTTGAGTAACCACTGAGATCACAACAGTTTAGGCTTGCCTTCTTTCAAAGTCTGGCAGCCTCAGAGTAAAATCAGCCAGCATTCAGAAATTATCCTCCATCTCCCATGGTCCCTTAGACTTTCATGTTTCAGTTCTGCAAGGGGCTGAGGAGCCTGGCCTTGACCCAAGCAACTACTTGGATTTTAGGAGTTGTCATCCATATAAATGACACACTCAGGTGCTGTTCACCATTTCCCTTGTTCAAACCCTGAAAGATTAAGATCTTCATCCTGATAATTTCCACCATGTCAGAAGGAAGGTGCCCAAGCTGCACAGTCCTGAAAACTGGGAGGCTCCAGACTTTAGTGGAGAAGACACACTGCCCATTTTCATTCCTGTCACACTCTTTCTTAACCATCAATTACTGACTGTGACTGAGAAATGAGACACAGGTCAGATTTGTGATATGCCCCTGTGCCACTGGTGTTAACAAGTTCAAGTTTTCTTTCCTGGCTGAAATGCCACTCCCTCAGCTGACAGAAGGTATCCTCATCTTTAAAATGCAGAAATGAGCATCGCTTTACTTTACCAAACAAATAATATCTGAAAACCACAAGACTGACAAATATGCTTTTAGTCCTGGTGTTGCAGACTGCTGAGCTGGCAGGCAGCAGAAGATGAGATCTTAGTGGCACTAATGGCAGTGGGCCCCTTATTTTTCCTGTATTATTTTCCTGGGACCAAGTGTTTTAGATGACTGGTTCAGAATTTTACTTCCCAGCTTATCTTTTAACTCTTCTATTCCAAATAAAAAATGGGAATGAACATTTTAATAAAACATTCTTAGGAGGAGATGTGAACTGCTAAAAGAATTAATCTTACGGGTATGAAGAAAAATCTCAGTGCTCTGAACTACTTGCAGGCTATATTTAATGCCAGTCCCATATGTCTGATATGATGGGAAAAGATCTTGATGTCTTAAAAGAAGTTGCTGGTTTATGAATACTCTCAGGATATGTGTTTTTTCCAGATGTCATTTCTGGAGTGATTATTCTAATTATTGTTAAATACAGTCAGAAACTGGCAATAAATATAACTGAAGTGAAAGATTATTTCAAGAACCCTCACAGAAACTTCTTGGTTCATTCAACTATCAGATGAGCAGGCTGGCTAGCAATAAATCACACTTTATAAGTGACAGTTGAATATCTTTTATCTGGAGTGATACTCAGGAAAGAGTAAAAGATGTCAGGGAATGTTAAATTGAATTGATAACATCAAATGATTAATAATGGGTAAAATTTGGAGGTGCTTCCTTGGTTTTTGATTCAGTGCTCTACTTTAAGGGAAGCTGAATAAACATGAAGTAACAACTGATTCTGAACCTCAAAATGTGACCCAGTAATTCTTACCACTTATGTTGTGATCTAAACTTTCATAGCTCTTCTGTGGGTCAAATTTTGAACACAAAGGGCCTATTGAAGTGAGCATGATTTGGTCAATTAACCTGTTAAATCTTTGCGTGCAAGGCAGTCAGAGGCCTGCTGTGGTTTTGGAGAGGGGTTACTCAGATCCAGCAAGTTACAATAAGTTGAGAATCCCATAGAGGTTGTATCCAAGGAGGGGCCTTGTTGGACCCCTGCTCCTTGTGGAATAATAAATCACATGGAACTTTTTCAATTGGAAAAACATATTAACTTGTCTGCTACTCCAGCTGGAGAGAATAAAATCATAATGTTTTATGATAAATTGCATATATTTCTTATATATGTACCATTTGTCAGACATTTTTCCCCTGAAGTTGAAACCACAATGTCACATATAAATGGGATTTTATAATGCACCATCCATGGAGACTGGAGGAATATTAAGGATTAATTAAAAGCATAAGTCACCAAAGTTGATTAGAATGCAAACTAGGTCTAATTTCATGCAGGATCCATTAAAGGAAGCCAAGGTTGTAGCAGAGAGACAAAAAGACTGAAGAGCTGCTATATTTAGATGAATAAACTACACTACAGGCAAGAATCCCACAGATGGGAGATGAAGAGTCAAAGGCAATAGGAAGCACAAACCAAAGTGGGGAATACTGTTGCTGGATTTCAGTCATACTGAAGACTTCTCTGAGGTGACTTAACAGAGCAAGCTAAGCAGCATTTGTTCAGAATTGCTGAGTGCCCTTGAATTCTGCTTTCCTGGAGGCAGAAGTGCCCAGCTGGTTTTTGCATGGACAGTCCGTGTAGGTCTCTCACACCCTGTCCAGCAGGCAAGCTAACAGTGGCCCAAGCAAAATCAGTTTTGTGTGACAGTGGCATTCCTCTTGCCAGCTTGGGAAAGCTGGTTGCATTTGGTGTGGATCATCCACTATTCTGATTCCTTCTGCTGGTGCTCCCTGAATATAGCCTGTGACTGTTGCTGACTCAGAAGAGAACAAAGTTTTTCTGCTTATACCAGGTGAAGAGATGTATAGACATCCTTTTTGTTTAAATTGTGAGATTGTGAGCAGCAGGCATAAGTCTTTCTTCTTCAAAAATCAGCATGACATGATTTGGCGCTTTTTTAATAAAACTTTTGATATCATTCCTGTGTTGTGGGTATTAGCAATTACCATGCTGCTTTTCCATTTCTCTAAAGCTTTCTACATGCTAATAGCAGCTTCACTTATTAATTTCTAGCACCATCCCTACAGCCAGCTGTGTCATCACAATTGCTCAGCCATTGTGATGCCAACTCACTGTAGTTACTGGTTTGATGGATTATAATCAGGATTTTAATCCCAGAGCAGTTTTGCAATAGCAATCAGTGCTGAGCATGACAAATTATATCATCCTGAGCCCATATCTGGCTAACTGCCAGCATGTCATCTCACTTGGCCACTGTGTAGCTTTTGGTCTTTTTTAATCACAACACTTTGCTAAGGGGTTTGTAGCCATGTTTTGGTACCTCCGGAACAAGTATTAGAACTGCATTTTACTGTACCTTAAAGTCCCACGTTAGATTCTATTGTAAATCTGATGTTTTTTCCCTTTGGAGAGCCATTTTAGAAGAAATATGTGTAAGCTTGTGTTTTCTTCATTGCTTTTTGTTGTTTGGGGCTTTGTTCTTGGCAATGCAGCTGTTCCTTTATATAATTTAGTTTAAATTAACAACTGCTTCCTAGCCTGTTTTATTACAGCTCAGTACTTCTGGGACTTAAGGTTTGATATTGCACGTAGTCAAGTTTGCAATTCTTTATTTACAGCTGTTACAGAAATACAGATGCTCAGCAACTATTTGTTGAGGCCCTCTTCATTAGTTCTCATGGAGAAATAAAACTTTTGAATTTTGAATATCAACATAAGTGCTATCAAATGTCCAAAGTCCTGGTGATCTCATAGGTAGCAAGGGTGAACCCTTTAAATACTGAAGCAAGATCTATATAGTAGAAAATAATAATGACATTCTCTTGTGTGTGTACATTACCCATAATTTTGAAAGCTCTGTTAGACATGCCTCCTGTCCTTCAGCTTTCTGCTTTTGACAAAAGGATAAATTATGTGGATTTGATTGGCAAAATTGCCAAGCTTCCTGAGGTAGGGGCAAACTTAGTCTCCATTCAGGAAGTTATTTGCACTTCTGCTTGGTATTTATAGCCTAATTTAATGAGGTGTAGGAGAAAGGAGAGTGCTATGAAACCCAGCTCAGCAGCTTCAGCATTTATTTGTTCACATGGGATATTCTCTTTTGTGGCTCTTGAAGATCTTTTCAATAAGTGAAGTTCACAGAAATGATACATATTACTTTTCTGTAGTCAATTCAGACTTTTCAGTTGTGAAGCTGTACCATTCAGCTTGTGGTTTGTAGGGATGACGGTAAAGTTTTTGAACTGTGCCTGCAAAACAATGTCACCTGTAGCTGTAAGATTTAATCCTGCTGCAGCTAATAAGCGTTGGATGTGGCACGGGAGCTGTGGGAATCATGGGGATCTGCACATAAATTTTCCGCTATTTTTTCAGTGTTGAATATCCAGTTTGGAGTTCAAGTGGAGTAATTTTTGCAACTGTAAACAGTGATGCAGACTGAAAAGCAGCTTTTATTACATAAAAAACCTGTTCTACTTCAAAGGGTTTATTTAAAGCTGGGAATCAAATGGCATAACTGTTGCAGCCTGCAGCTTCACTCTATCCCCTTCCTTGATTTCTTTTTGTCTGCCTCTGTTCCTGTGCAGCTATTAACTCTCACGTTGCTGTAGACAAAACACAGCTTATACAGTGTTTGTGACATAAGGGGGGGAACAGCTAAGTACTTTATTATTTTGTGGTCAGCTCAGCAGGATAAACTTGGATTACATGACAGGTTTTACAAGAGAGAACAGGTTGTTCAGGTAACTGTCTCCCAGGACCTACATGAGCAAACTACACTGTTGGGTGGAGAAGACCATCTGGATCTTTCATGATGTTCACACTCACACACTCTGAACCTCCTGTCCAGAAGAGTAAGACTTGCTGCCTTCTGCTTCCCCTGCATCTCTCTGTCCTCTCAACCTTCCCTTCCAGTTGTTGTGCTTGTTTGTGTCAGAGTTCTGTTTCACTAAGCCTTGCCCTCCTGCCTTCTATATTTCATCCAAATTGTTTCTACTCAGGAATGGTGGGAGAGCTCCTATGAGTTGTTCATCCACGAAGCTTTGGTGAATGGGATTGGTGGAGGAATTTTTTAATGTCACAATGACTCCTTAATATTTAGACCTTTATGGAGCCAGATAAAGAGCCTGAACCAGCTAGGAAGTGATCATATTCCTTAGGTTCTTTGTCTGTGGCATTCTTTCCCTTTGTTTTTTATTCTTTAAACAAGTTCTAAAGTGTCAGAGTAAATCAGAAACTGCAATTCTGATGCCCCAGAGCCTCCTCATGCACCAGTTATCCTATTAATATTGACAAAATACTGGATAGGCAGATGTGAAGTGTAATGATGGTTGGCATGTTTCATGTTCTTGACTACTCCTTTGGAACACTCCACTCACTGTTTTCCACACATTTCTGATGAACCTATTGTAATTTCGCTGTATGTGTTCCTTCTTGGCAATCATAGGTGTACTGTAGGCAGCAACAGCATGCTGATCCCTGCACTTGTCTGTGAGCAGCAAAAGGAGATGCAGATAGTTTTTAGGGCACATTTTACCCAGAAAATGCTTGATCTGAGTTTGCTTCTTTTTATGCACGTTGTACTGCAAACAGCATAATCAGCCTCCTAATGTTCAGTTAGGCTTACGAAACGACAGCCTTTTGTTCCACCTTTTCATTAAACTTCATATCAGATTGAGCTTGTAGGATACAATGCAGAATCTGGCCTCAGACATTAGTTTCTGTTAAGATTCTGTATTTGGAAGCGAACTGTCAGTTCTGAGGGAAGAATGGGGCAGAACAAAATGGTCTTTGCCTTGCTGCCATGGTAATGGCAGTGAAGTGCTGATAAGTAACAATATCCATCCATGTGTGAGTTAACTCCTTATGTATTCTTCAGGGAGAAGTACCCTGGCATAGAATAATATCATCTTTCTCAAAAAAATTTGAAGCCAACCTAAGAATTATAATTAATAACAGGTTATATTCTTGTATAATAAATTGGGTCACAAATGGTACATGTTCATTACATTCTAGAATATTTGGGGACCATGATTACAGAAGTAGTGTCTCAATTCTGTGGCATGCAGTAAGACACTTGTACAAAGGATGACCCCAAAGTTGGTGAGTTTTTATACTGAATCTATATCTATATATCTCCCTTTTCAGTTTTGTCATCTAGGTTTTTTAATGTAATCTCTCTCTTCTCTTAGTCCATGAGCAGTCCTTTCTGGTCTTTAAGAGTAGCAGGCTGCATTTGTGCATTAAATGAACTAACTCCACCTAGACGGATTTTTTTCTTGTTTTAGCCAGAGTGTTGTTTTAAGCAGATTCAATTTTTTTTTTTCATTTGAGGATAACTTTCAACAGCCACTATAAGGTAAGTTTCCTGATAGAAGGATGTGTTCAGTCCTTGCACAGCTTTTCTGTGCAGCTATGGGTGAAGCACTTTCTGAGCTGGGACTCTCTCCATGTTAAGCAGAGGTGCTGCTTTCCTAGTGCAGAGCCCTGGGGACATTTTCTTTTGAGGAATTTGTATTCTACATTGTGGAGCTTTCCTTCAGTCTTTTCTGAGATAAACCAAATCTATGCTTGGCATTATTCCATATTAAACTTTAAGTTACCTTGGTAATTTCTGAATCACATTGCTCACATATTTTCTGTTATGATCACTGGACTTTTAAAGCACTCTGCTGGTTGATCAAACCTTGGGGGTTTGATACCTTTTAGTTCCTTCTGTAATTACTGTGTTTTAGTATTTTCCTTTAATTCCCTGTATGCTGTGTAACAACACTAAAGCTACAATACTTGCATTTATTGTTTTTTCCAACTTGATTATATGTTTTTGCCTGTTGATCATCCCTTCTTTCAAATACTGTCAGACATGACATTATATCAACCATAATCTCTACTGTCAAACTCCTGAGTTAGTAGTTAAATCATAATTTAAATGTACCCCTTTTGTTATTTACATTACTGCCCAGGTAAGTTTCATGTTGCTCTTGAAATCACACTTCAAAGCACTCGACACTTTTGCTCGCTTTTTCCTTCCGGCTAGGATTATCTTGTGCAGGTGACTTTTTGATGTGAAGGAGATCAGAGTAATGTCCACATGCAAAGCCAGTCCTGGAGTGTGGTCCCTACTTTGCATGGCTGCCTGTTGTATGCATTTTTAATTTACACCAATGTAAGTGTAGTTAAACTCCCACACATCTCCAAATGGCACTAGAATACTTGGTTATCAGATTCGGTGTTTAAGGGAGATTGTCTTGCTTTGTATAAGTAAATGACATGGCATTTTTTGGCATGGAGATTTTTGTTTGAATTGAGCCTGACATATTAATAGCAGAAAGTAAATTGTCATCTATAAACTCACCCAGTCCCAAGGAAAAAAGTTCAACTTTGTAAATAATTCTTGTTAGCAGAAAGGAGAGTAGGGCAGGGGCTGAAGTAGCATTTTGCATACTGCCTAGAACAGAACTCTGAAGCAGAAATTGGAACTGCTACACTTTTTGTGGAGCTTTTTTTTTTTGTCCAGTGGTGTGAGAGAAAGGATTATAAATAGTTTCTACTACAAATCATCTTGCACTGCAAAACTTGGAAGCAGATCCATACTATTTAGATGTCAATTTTTTCATCTGTCTTTAGTTCCCACATGAGATTAATGAGACACTAGGACTGAATCCACTTTAGAGAAGTCGAACAACATTTAGAAAGTTAATTAATTAATTAACTAATTAAAAAGTCATGGTGCACAAACTAAAGATTGTCACACAGTTGCAGCATTTGTACACCATATCTTTAAAGCTGGAAAAGTTTGCATACTGGACTATGACTCAGTACTGAGTTTTCATGTTTTAGAGTTACAGTCATAAAAAAGAGAAGGGCTTTTTTGCTAAATTTTGTTCAGTCAGTGTGTTTGCTTTAATATCACCACTCTGAGTTGGCTGTACATCTTTGAAAGCCAAAACGGAAGAAGTGACCTCTCTGTCAAAAGCAGCTTTCACAGACCCTCATTTACTTATGCCTAGAAAGACAGGGCTGTTGGTTGTCAAATGGAGACTGTAATGTTCAAAAGCTCTCATTTAGCCTATGAACTCTTGATTTTCTCTTCACAGTATCAAGAGTCCAGACAGAGGACAGCAATCTGCTAGTGCTACCAGCTAGTGGAAGTTCCCTATTCTTCTGTTGCTGAAGTTTTGGGGTGGCCCAAGCCCTTTTGGAATATAAAGCTGCTAGATAGACATTGGCACAGCGCCTCGGGGTAACTGTGAGTAGTATTCTTTACAGGCAGGTGCTGCAGGAAAGTAACGCAAACAATGTTGTGACAAAGTCATCATTGCACTGGGGATTTTCACAGTTTAACTGCAGGCACCTCAGTCTAGTGATGATGGGGCTGAAGGCTCCTGCAGGGTCAGTGGGACACCTGCAGCTCCCCTGACAGGCCTGAGGCTGCTGCCTTAGGCACTCAAGCTGGATGCCTGAAGCTAAACAGTGAGAGCAGCCTCTGTAGCCCAGGGTCCAGTTCAACCACAGAGCAGGAGATTACCCCAGCTGCTAACAGAGGTACCTCTTTGGCTGCCTCTTTAGTGCTGAGTGCATACCAGCACTCTGAATGCATGGTGGGACTCCTCAAAAAGGTGAGCATTAACCCAGCTTCAATATCCTGGAACTGCAAGCCATTACAAGGAACTCTTCCAACCAACCACTTTTTTTTGTTTGTTTCTTTGTGATATTTTTGAGATTGACTGATGTCACTGAGAGTTGTCTCCTCCTTTTTGGATGCTCCCTCAGAACCAGGAGTGCTGTGGCCTCAAACAGTTCCTAAATAAGTATAGAATTTTTATTTTCTTCCTATGCTTTTCCACCTACTGATGAATTAAGAGCTTGTACAAAAAGTAACAGAGAGAGGACCAAAGATACCAAGCCTCATCTTGCTCACACAGAATCTGCTGCTTTGCAGACTGCCCTTCTCTAGAGTCCTGGGAAACACAGTGAGGAAGAGGATCAGGTTGCTCACCCTGTGTGTTGCTCAAGCAAGAATGGGTGCCAGAGTCAGAATCCCAGGACCTGATATATATGGTGTATTGTTAGCTGTGTTTGTTTTGGGAGCTTTTGGTAATTTTTCTTCTAGGTTTTTGTCTCTCTATTTAATTATCCTTTTCATTACTGATTTCCTGACTTAATCTGAATGTGCATAAATCTCCACCACAGATTTATCATCTCTATAGAAAGCGCTTTCAGGGTGGTTGTGCCGCTTCCCAGAAAAGGGACACCGTTGGAAAATGAAGCTTTCAGATTCAACAATAAGCCCACTATTATGCTGATTTTTGCCAAGCTTTCCCTCACTTTTTTCCCATTTACTACAAGAGTGAGCTCAAGGCTTCTTTTTGTTTGTTTTTGAACTTCAGTCATTCTTAAGTGTTTACTACCCTGCTCAAGTCCACTCACTCTGAAATATCAGACACCACAAGATACGGCTGTGTTGCTTCTGGAATCAGAAAATGCTCAGGTTCTTTTTTTCAGCTGCATGTTTCTGTGAAACTTCTAACCAGCCTCTTTGCCAATCTTAAAAAAAAAGAAAACGTAAAAATAAAAGTATTTCTTAAAATATTGCACTCTAACTGTCACAAGTCCTTTGGGGACTTTGTATTTTTAACCAAATGTGAGATCTCAGAAAAGCAATTGAAATTAACTTTGATATAAATAGTCTCATTGCAAAACAGATTTTTTTAATATAGTATCTAGTCTGTGTGCTCATAAGCATTTAATCAAATTCAGGTCTTGTCTGAGCAAACATAATGGCCATTGACTTATGTGTGGGTTGTGAATTATTCTTTCTGAATTTGACCTGCTTTGAGAGCTAAATAAGATGCTGTCCTTCATTTTTTTTTGCTTGGGATTGCACAGGCGAGTGGAGAGGCTTTTCTATTTCTAGTTTTTTTCTGAATGTTGAATACAACTTTCTGCTGATAACATGTAGGAAGCCAACCTCTCTAGGGTTTTGGTCCACTGTGGCTGTCAGAAGTTTTTATAGTTATCATGAATTTTCTTTTTCTTCTTTCCATGCTTACACTCTATCTAATGCTCTTTGGGATTCCACCCAGGTCCCTTGAAAGGATCCTCAGTCTTTTCTTTGCTTGGCAGCTTTCTCATAAGCCACGCATGTAAACACCCATCTCCTGAAGATAATATTCCTGTTCATCACTTCTGGTGCCTCTCTTTGAACTTCTTTATGCTAACATTCCAGTTTTTAAACTGCTGTAGACAAAAGCCAGGATAAAATG
Source organism: Pyrgilauda ruficollis (assembly GCF_017590135.1). Classification (NCBI taxonomy): domain Eukaryota; kingdom Metazoa; phylum Chordata; class Aves; order Passeriformes; family Passeridae; genus Pyrgilauda; species Pyrgilauda ruficollis. The sequence continues at coordinate 25,075,603 of NW_024524377.1, read as the reverse complement.
TTATTATCACTCCTTCTTCTGGCTTAAAAGACCCTTGTAATTCTTATGCCCTAGATTAGCAACTGCTGCACAACTTGTAATTTGCCATTTTCTATATCTTCACCTCAGATCTGTTGCCAGACGACTGTGACTGTACTACTTTATTTCCAAATTTTTGTGTTGAATCAATTTTCCCTTGTTGTGAGCCAGAAACAGTTTTGAGCCAGGGGAATTTCCACTGATTTAATTTGTTACCAATTAACAAACTTCCAATCACTGATTCTGCTATTGAAACCAATGAAACTAATACATATTTAGAGAAACACACCTCAGCTCCCTTCCAGACACCTCTTCTCCCTGCTCCATGGTCTCCTATTGCTGCTGCACATGGCACACAGTCCCTTTGGGGAGGCAACAGACCTCACCAAATAGCAGATGAGGCTTTGTAGTCAGTGCATTGGGCAGGACTCAGAAAACCTGTGCTTTATTTCTGCTGCTGAGAAGTTCTCTGCACCATTTCTTTCTTTGCTACTGTCTCTTATCTGTAGTCAGGAAAAACAGCAGTGACCTGCTTCAGGCAGTAGCTTAAAACTGATTGCCAAGAAGCAGTCCAAGAGGATGTGGTGTGACTGATGCAAAGGAAGTGTTGGAGTCTGTCAGACTTGTGGGAGCAGCAGGTGTGTGAAGGAGATGAGATAAAATATATCCCTGTGTAATTGTCCAATTACCTTTGCTTTCAGTTGGCTCCTCTTCCATCCCTAGCCTCAAGACTGATCAAGTAGGACCAGATCTTGAACCCATGTCATACATGAGGGGTGTTTTTCCCCTTCAGAAACAGCGACTTTACACAGGCTGTGTTGTGACATCCCTCTGGATTACTGCAGCTCATTATCTGATGTTAGAGTATGACATGTCGCTTTTCAAGGTCCTTTTCATGACAGGTCATCAGCTGCTGGAGCTTTAATAACAACTGGATCTCAGTTAAAAAAATCTTTAAAGAATGAGGGGTGTGGTGTGGTATTCTTAACCCAGGTCATTTCAGTGGACTGAACTGTGGGTAAGTTTCAAAAACTGAATAGAATAATAGATTACAGTGCCAGGATGGTGTCAGGGAGGCTGCAAGTGAGCGAGAAATCATTCAGACACCTTTCCTGCCAAAGCTACTACATTGTACGGTTACACCTGGAGTATCTGTTAATCTTTGTCATATACACTGAGGGCTGGAAATTCCTTTCTTTCTTTGCAGATAGCAAACTGAGGCTGAGAGAAATCAAATTAGTTGTCTGGGATCACATCAGAAATATGACCATGGTTGTGCAGGAAATAAAGTGACCTAAGAATTTAATGCAAAATCCAAAGTTGAGCAGGTCATCTCACTTCTAATATAGCCCAAATGTTCTAGCTGGGATGCTTAATTGCTGTTGTTTATCATTTTACCTTTATCAATTACTAACCTCTATACAGAAAGTGAACCACTGCAATGTGTGTTAACCATAAGGTTCATACAGCTATTTGGCATAAAGAGAAGATGAGAACTAAACTCTAGGCAGCTGGTGTCCTCTTTTTGCAAATGTAAGCTCAGCAGTCAAATATGCTGCAAGTCAATGCAGATTTGCACATTTGCTGCAAAAAAATTAAAAAGCTGGTGGAGTAATGCTAAAATTCATTCAATGCTGCTGTAGAATCTGTGTCACCTTGTCTGTAGATCGCCTTCTAGATATTGGCCCATTATTCCCTAGAAAGAAAAGGTTGGCAGATGTTGCATCAGTGTCTGTATGAAGAGCTCCTGTTGCCTGAAGATTTGTTTGAGGCAGCCATTCATGACCCCCACAGCAAAGCATAGTTTATCCCTTTTATGTTCCCATTTTAGCCTCAACTTTCAGTTGCTGTGGATGGCAATTTCCTTGTGCCAGTTTTTGCATGCACCTGAAAGCTTCCCAAAGCTGTTATTCCTCCTCTATTTGTTTACAGCTGCCTAGTACTTAGTGTTTTGGGTTTTTTTTCAGTTGTGTTTAGAATCCAGAAAACTCCCCCACAAAACTGTCCACATACACCATTTCTCACAAGAACAGTAGATGAAAAAAAAACCCCTCTGGAATTAATTTCAGTGTACACACAGTATAAAAACTTTATTGGAAATTGCATTAAAAAGTAGACCACTTAACTTTTGTTTAACTTCTCTAAATAGATTTACAGTTCATCTTAAATAATTAAGTCACTACTTTTTCAAAAGCCAGAAGTAAAGATCTGGAATGAAGTTTCAGTTCAGATTTTTCTTCCTGCCACACAAAAACCCTAAGCTATTTCTGGCTGTTCTTATTTTTAGATTGTTCTTCATATACCATTTACCGTCATTGAAATTAATGAGAAAATAAAAGGAGTGACCTTTGGCTAGACACATACAGTTTATGCATGAGCTAAACAGCAGGATCCTTTTTCATTCTTCTTTTTCCCACATTCTCTTTCTCCCTGCTCTCCCTCATCCAAATATAATTTGTAAAGCCTTTAGAGCCTTTCATCCTGTGTGTTTCCACTGTGTTCCTTTAGATGAATCTCAGGTCCTGATTCACATCTATTATATTGTGCTGAAAGGTCAGTGGCACCCTTGTTTTATGAATATAATCTACCATTCTCCTGAACTTCAGAATAATTTCCAAAACTCCCAGGCAAAATTCATACAGCTCAGGGTGCAGATGAATGTTGCTGTAAAGAGCATTCTCCCTATATAAATACAAGCCTGGACATTCTAAGTTACATTGTTTAAAATAAACAAGCATTTACCGAAGATCTGAATAGTCTGGAAGACATGATTCCAATTGCACACATAATTCTCAGCCCATGGCCTCACCATAACATTGACTATGTAATTCATGCCCAGCTTTCTGCAGCAGGTGGACAAGTTGACAGATACTCACTCCACGAAGGCACCGTGCCTGGGCAGAGTAGAAAGTGCCCCGAGAGGTTTCCTGGGGCACCGCTGTCGCAGCGAGCCTTGCACTGTCCCACTGCGGAGGTTCCCTGCCCGGAGGAAACGCTGCCAGCTCTGCCTGATTTGCAGGGTGAGTTTGATACCTTCTCATTGTAAGTGCACCTTGAGTGATTTTCAGTGCAGCAGTTTCTGAATCCTTGGTTGGCTCAAGTGTTGCCTCCAAACTATGAGGGTGGAAGTTCGTTTCCTGGCCGAGGGGAGCGAGCCAAGTAGATGTGTGGTATGGCCAAGAAAGTCCCATTTGTGCTAGCTGGAAAAGAGGCATGCAACAATTCTGAGAAGGAACACCATGATTTTCCAGTACTCGTGGCAATCATTGTTAACAAAAGTGAGAACCGATACGTGTCTGGGTTAAGGGAAATGCTTATGACAGTGTAAGACACCAATGCTGATAGTAAATCTGGTTTGTAGTTGTTTATGGGATTTTGGGGGGGGGGGGTTGGATTTTTTTGGGGGTGGTTTTTGGGGTTTTGGGTTTTTTTTTGGTGTTTTGTTTTTGGGGTTTTTTGTTGGTTGTTTTTTTGTTCCAAGTGTATGGTTGTACCTCCACATTCTAGTGTTTAAATTTAAGTGGATAGTTATTTATTACTTCTTAATCTTTGTGTTAACAATTCTGACTGTATTTTATTTGCATCTTTTAGGTGGTATTTTAAAACACTGATTACTGAAAAACTTGTGGTAAATTTTTATATTCTCATTGTTCGCCATGAGTATTCAGACAGTTTTACAGCATCATAGAATGGGTAAGGTTGGAAGAGATCACTGTGGGTCACCTGGGCCAACCTCCCTGCTCAAGCAGGGTTATCCCAGAGGAATTTTTTTTAGCAATGATTGCCACAAGGGAGAGGATTGTGTTCAGATGGTTCTTGAGTATCTCCCGAGAGAGAAAGTCTATAGCCTCTGGGCAATTGGTTCCCATGCATGGTCACTGTACAGCAAAGTTGTTCTTTCTCACGTTCAGGTGGAACTTGCTGTGCATCAGTTTCTGCTCGGCGCTTCTTGTGCTCAGCACCACTGAGAAGAGCCTGATCCATCCTCAGAGCACACACACCCCTGCTCCGTTAAATATTTATACACATTAATGAAGAGGGACTCCCCTCTGTCATCTCTTCTCGAGGCTGAAATTCATCTGCTGGCCGTGACTGATGTCGCCTGTTTACTTTCACTGAGGGAGAAGTTCGTGAATAGTTCCTTACAGGAGGCCCAGCGCTGTCCTTGCGCCTCGTGGGTGTTTTATTTGTACGTGGCAAGCGGGGTACACGTAAATCATGTGCCCGCGGCCGAAGCAAACCCCTGGGGCCGAGGGGCCGCTCTCCGCCCCTCACAACTCGGCGGCCCGGCCCGCAGAGAGCCCAAGAGGCACACAGCGCTGCGGCGGCGACGCCTCCTGCGGCCTCGCCCCGGGCCCGTCCCGCCCGGCGGCGCCCGGCCCCGAGCCCAGCCCGGGGCGGGCCG